>NC_056444.1:70255232-70555232 GCF_018296145.1 Oncorhynchus tshawytscha | reverse complement strand
AGGGTGAGGAGGGGTAGGGGAGAGGTATAGAGGAGGGTAGGGGGAGAGGTATAGAGGAGGGGTAGGGGGAGAGGTATAGAGGAGGGGTAGGGGGAGAGGTATAGAGGAGGGGTAGGGGGAGAGGTATAGAGGAGGTATAGAGGAGGGGGGGGAGAGGTATAGAGGAGGAGGGGGGGTAGAGGAGGGGGGGGAGAGGTAGAGGAGGGGGGGGTAGGGGGAGAGGTATAGAGGAGGGGTAGGGGGAGAGGGAAGCTCCATATGTGTAAGAGAGCATGGTGAAGACCGCTGTGTAGGGAGGCCCACAGACACATACAACAGACTAGTCCCTCCACTCCACATGTGCTGCAGCATGTGTGTGTCAGTGTGCATGAGTATGTATCAGAATACTGTTAGAAAACACCAGACGAGTCCCTCCACTCCATATGTGCTGTAGCTGCATCTGACTGATGTTTGTCTTTAATTGGTGTTTGGAGAAGCAGCCAGTGTAAATGAAATGGTTTCTCCACAGGTTTCACTTCTGAAAGCCCTCACATGGGAGATTTGGATTATTCCATATGAATTATGAATTGCTGGACACACCGGCTGGTTGACCACCTCACAGCTCACACACACACACACACTCAATAACCTCTCTGACAACCTCCTCTACTACAAACAGACAACCCCATGGAGATGGAGCAGAGAAAAACAGGCGTGTATGCTCACCAAAACATGAATAGATTGTTTTGTGTGCACAAATGCACACCTTGTCCCTCTCTCTCTCTCTCTCTCTCTCTCTCTCTCTCTCTCTCACTCTCTCGCTTTATCTCTCTCACTCACCTTGTCCTCTCTCTCTCTCTCTCTCTCTCTCTCTATACCTGTCCTGTCTCATCCTAACGCTAGACTGAGTCCTTAATAAGCTTACAGAAATGCTGACGTAAAAACACACATTCCTTTCCTCATGCATGAATGGGTTTCTCTGAATAATGCAAGCTGAACAAGCAGCAAGAGCATGTACGGTTCTGTAGAAGTGGGTTGTACAGTATTTGCAGGTGAATAGTAACCCAGTATCAGTGAGTGAGTGAGATCCTCTAACATCTACCATAGCTTCATGGAGCTCCACAGAGACACAGAAAGTAAAGGTGGGAGAGATACCCACTACTTACATACCTACCTACACAGGCTAGAGAGCAGAGAGCAGAGCAGGATGGTCCCTCCATGTCATACCGGAACTGAGGACAAACTCGCCTCTCTCTCTCTTTGTTCTGTAATTCATTCAGGAGGCTACAGTAAGATGAAGAAATGACAGAGTACATGGCGCTCCACTCAACTACACTGAGCATGCAGCCCCCTCTGGCCTCCCCCTCTGATTATAGAGCAATGCTGACATTTAGGAGGTGTGCACCAGAGCAGGGTGTGTGTGTCTCCTCACTGTGCCTCACAGCATCCCTTCTGTCCCCTATCTTGTCCTCACAGCACACAGAGACCCCAGCAGCGCAGCACTATGGGTAGTGTGATGTAATGGAAGGATGGTGGCTGCCATCACACTGCGGCTGATTGCACCTGGCACCCCTCCTCCTAGTCTGCCAACCTCTACCTCTCCATCCAGCAAATCAAACCAAATCATATGTTATTGGTCACATGCTTCATAGACAACAGGTGTAGACTAACAGTGAAATGCTTAGTTACGGGTCACACAGTCAGAGAGAGGCAGAGCTGGCCCCAGACCACACTGTTGTATGTGCATGCCATAGTCAGTTCTGGTCATTCAGAGTGGTTATGAATGATGGGGCTGGAACAAGGAGTCCCTCTCTACTTGTCTAAATGTTAAAGCAGTTAGAGAACCAGACTGGAGAATCCTGCATTGTCCTGATAACACTGAATCTGCAACAGAGGCTCTATTGATATATCCCGCCATGGAGTGGAAGACAGATCCTTCTACTATATGGAGATAGGGAGAGAATGATAGATCTTAACTGGTGGGATAGGAATGAAGATATATATCTATCTGTCTGTCTGTCTGTCTGTCTGTCTGTCTGTCTGTCTGTCTGTCTGTCTGTCTGTCTGTCTGTCTGTCTGTCTGTCTGTCTGTCTGTAGCCAGCAATGAGTGCCATGCACCAGTCAGCATGTGAAGAGTAAATAAAGCAGCATGTGAGGAGTTAATAAAGCAGTGTGTGAAGCGTTAATAAAGCAGCGTGTGAAGGGTTAATAAAGCAGCATGTGAAGAGTTAATAAATCAGCATAAAAGCAGCATGTGGAGAGTTAATAAATCAGCATAAAAGCAGCATGTGAAGAGTTAATAAATCAGCATAAAAGCAGTATGTGAAGAGTTAATAAATCAGCATAAAAGCAGCATGTGAAGAGTTAGTAAAGCAGCATGTGAAGAGTTAATAAAGCAGTGTGTGAAGCGTTAATAAAGCAGCGTATGAAGAGTTAATAAAGCAGAATGTGAAGGGTTAATAAAGCAGCATGTGAAGGGTTAATAAAGCAGCATGTGAAGGGTTAATAAAGCAGCGTATGAAGAGTTAATAAAGCAGCGTGTGAAGAGTTAATAAAGCAGCGTGTGGAGAGTTAATAAAGCAGTGTGTGGAGAGTTAATAAAGCAGCATGTGGAGAGTTAATAAAGCAGCGTGTGGAGAGTTAATAAAGCAGCGGGTGAAGAGTTAATAAAGCAGCATGTGGAGAGTTAATAAAGCAGCGTATGAAGAGTTAATAAAGCAGCGTGTGAAGAGTTAATAAAGCAGCATGTGAAGAGTTAATAAATCAGCATAAAAGCAGCATGTGAAGGGTTAATAAAACAGCATGTGAAGAGTTAATAAAGCAGCATGTGAAGGGTTAATAGAGCAGCATGTGAAGGGTTAATAAAGCAGCATGTGAAGGGTTAATAAAGCACCATGTGAAGAGTTAATAAATCAGCATAAAAGCAGCATGTGAAGGGTTAATAAAACAGCATGTGAAGAGTTAATAAAGCAGCATGTGAAGGGTTAATAGAGCAGCATGTGAAGGGTTAATAAAGCAGCATGTGAAGGGTTAATAAAGCACCATGTGAAGGGTTAATAAAGCACCATGTGAAGAGTTAATAAATCAGCATAAAAGCAGCATGTAAAGAGTTAATAAATCAGCATGTGAAGAGTTAATAAAGCAGCATGTGAAGGGTTAATAGAGCAGCATGTGAAGGGTTAATAAAGCAGCATGTGAAGGGTTAATAAAGCACCATGTGAAGGGTTAATAAAGCACCATGTGAAGAGTTAATAAATCAGCATAAAAGCAGCATGTAAAGAGTTAATAAATCAGCATAAAAGCAGCATGTGAAGAGTTAATAAAGCAGCATGTGAGGAGTTAATAAGGCTGCATGTGAAGAGTTAATAAAGCAGCATGTGAAGAGTTAATAAAGCAGCATGTGGAGAGTTAATAAAGCAGCATGTGGAGAGTTAATAAAGCAGCATGTGGAGAGTTAATAAAGCAGCATGTGGAGAGTTAATAAAGCAGCATGTGGAGAGTTAATAAAGCAGCGTATGAAGAGTTAATAAAGCAGCGTGTGAAGAGTTAATAAAGCAGCATGTGGAGAGTTAATAAAGCAGCGTGTGGAGAGTTAATAAAGCAGCGTGTGAAGAGTTAATAAAGCAGCATGTGAAGAGTTAATAAAGCAGCATGTGAAGAGTTAATAAAGCAGCGTGTGGAGAGTTAATAAAGCAGCATGTGGAGAGTTAATAAAGCAGCATGTGAAGGGTTAATAAAGCAGCATGTGGAGAGTTAATAAAGCAGCGTGTGGAGAGTTAATAAAGCAGAAATGTGGAGATGTAATAAAGCAGCATGTGAAGAGTTAATAAAGCAGCATGTGAAGAGTTAATAAAGCAGCGTGTGGAGAGTTAATAAAGCAGCATGTGAAGAGTTAATAAAGCAGCGTGTGAAGAGTTAATAAAACAGCACGTGAAGAGTTAATAAAGCAGCATGTGAAGGGTTAATAAAGCAGCATGTGAAGGGTTAATAAAGCAGCATGTGGAGAGTTAATAAAGCAGCGTGTGAAGAGAAGTGTGTGTGTTACAGTTTTTTACAATAACTCTGGCACTAATTTTTCACAACTCTAGACACAAAACTCACAACCAATAATCAAAATGCACATTTTTCAAAACTAACACTTTTTCCAATTGCTTGGTTACAATACACATACAGCTAAGATAATTTGTTAATTGAACTAAAATCAACTGTTCAAAATGACACAAATTAACATCAAAGTATATCCATATCAAAATGCAATTCACACATTACATCTGAGATGACTGTCTATTTATTTCTTTACAATGATTTAACTATCAATTGATACAACTGCTCAAAATGATAAGTAACTGTTGCATTACTCTTAATGCATAGTTTTATGGAAACTGACAAACAATATTCCATGTTAAGATCATGAAAGTTTCAGGATAACGAGATCCATTGACACCAATTACCGTGGAATATGAACCAATTGGACTACATTATCTATGGATGTAATATTTCATTATCATTCTTTATCAGACACTGTTTCTATGGTCCCATGTACCACTTTTCCAGACCATGTTTTCAGATTTGACATTACTGTACACTCACCGGCAACTTTGTTATGTACACCTATCTAGTACTGGGTAGGACCCCCTTTTGCCTCCACAACAGCTGGAATTATTCACAGTGTTGTACGTTAAGAGATGCCCTTCTGCACAACACTGTTTTAAACAGCTGTTATTTGAGTATTTGTGGCCTTTCTGTTAGCTTGAATGAGTCTGGACATTCTCCTCTGAACTCTCTCATTAAAAAGGTGTTTTTGCCCACAGAACTGCCGCTCACTGAAAGTGTTTGTTTATCGCACCATTCTCTGTAAACTCTAGAAACTGTAGTGCGTAAAAATCCCAGGAGGGCAGCTGTTTCTGAGATGCTGGAATCACCATGTGTGGCATCAACAATCATACCACGGTGAAAGTTGCTTAGATTACGCATCTTGCCTGTTCTAATGTTTGGTCGAAGAACAACTAAAGCTCTCTACTCTATATACTCTATATATTGAGTTGCAGGCAGCCACATGACTCGCTGTTCAAATGTAACCTTCCTTGATGAGCTAAATCAGGTCTGTAGAGCTGATGGCGTGACCTATGTCATTGTGTGGGATAATGTCAGGTTCCATCATGCTCAAATGGTGCAAGCATGATTTCAGGCCCAACCACAATTTACCACCCTGTACTTACCCCCATACTCTCCTTTCCTAAAAACCAGATTGAGGAATTTTTCTCCACATGGAGGTGGAAGGTATATGATAGGCGCCCTCACGAACAAGCCACCCTTCTCCTGGCTATGGATGACGCATGCGATGACATCACAGCAGACCAGTGTCAGGCCTGGATTCGCCATGCCCGAAGATTCTTCCCAATATCTTTGGCTAATGAAAACATCCATTGTGATGTGGATGAGAACCTGTGGCCAAAACCACAAAATAGGGTTGATGGAAATATAGAAGTACAGTAATCAATCCTTTGTTTTGATTTTTACAGTAAGCCAGGTGAGGAACACTGCAGTTGATGTTTTACAGTAAGCCAGGTGAGGAACACTGCAGTTGATGTTTTACAGTAAGCCAGGAGAGGAACACTGCAGTTGATGTTTTACAGTAAGCCAGGTGAGGAACACTGCAGTTGATGTTTTACAGTACGCCAGGTGAGGAACACTGCAGTTGATGTTTTACAGTAAGCCAGGTGAGGAACACTACAGTTGATGTTTTACAGTAAGCCAGGTGAGGAACACTGCAGTTGATGTTTTACAGTAAGCCAGGAGAGGAACACTGCAGTTGATGTTTTACAGTAAGACAGGAGAGGAACACTGCAGTTGATGTTTTACAGTAAGCCAGGTGAGGAACACTGCAGTTGATGTTTTACAGTAAGCCAGGTGAGGAACACTACAGTTGATGTTTTACAGTAAGCCAGGTGAGGAACACTGCAGTTGATGTTTTACAGTAAGCCAGGAGAGGAACACTGCAGTTGATGTTTTACAGTAAGCCAGGTGAGGAACACTGCAGTTGATGTTTTACAGTAAGCCAGGTGAGGAACACTGCAGTTGATGTTTTACAGTAAGAACACCATGTTTTACAGTGAGGAACACTGCAGTTGATGTTTTACAGTAAGCCAGGTGAGGAACACTGCAGTTGATGTTTTACAGTAAGCCAGGAGAGGAACACTGCAGTTGATGTTTTACAGTAAGCCAGGAGAGGAACACTGCAGTTGATGTTTTACAGTAAGCCAGGTGAGGAACACTGCAGTTGATGTTTTACAGTAAGCCAGGTGAGGAACACTGCAGTTGATGTTTTACAGTAAGCCAGGTGAGGAACACTGCAGTTGATGTTTTACAGTAAGCCAGTGAAGAACACTGAGTTGATGTTTTACAGAACACTGCAGTTGATGTTTTACAGTAAGCCAGGTGAGGAACACTGCAGTTGATGTTTTACAGTAAGCCAGGTGAAGAACACTGCAGTTGATGTTTTACAGTAAGCCAGGTGAGGTTTGAGGTTTTTATTTTTTATTTTTTTTAGCTAATTATTTTTGCTTTGATTCAAAGAAACCTATGAGTGATTTTATTGTATTTCATCAATAAATGTCTGATTTTGTTCAATGATTCCACTGTGTCTGTAGTATTCTCTTTACTAGTCCTTTTACAGTGATGTATTTAAGTGTAGCAGCATAATGAACATGTGACATATTTTGTACTACAATATTTAATGATTGAACGAACAACTACACAGTGAAACTATCGGTATCTTGTGTGTGGGTGATCTAAATGAATGTTCCTATGGTATTTCATGTTAAGTGAGTTTTCTGAATCAATGATTCTGCCAGTGCAAGGTTTCTTTAAAGATATGAATGCACAATGCAATGTTTTGAACATTGGACAGCCTGTGTTACAAGTGATGAACGTTTTGAGTTTTGTGTCTAGAGTTTTGAAAACTGATCACAAGGTTCTGAAATTATTGCCAAAGGGATTGTAAAATAACTGCATTACAGATATATGACAGTCTTTGTTGACATGTCTGCCTTTGTGTGTATGTGTGTGTTTATACTGTATGTGTGTATACGTGTGTGTGTATGTATGCATGTATGTGTGTGTGTGTGTATGTGTATATGTCTGTATATGTGTGTGTGTGTGTGTGTGTATGTGTGTATGCTCGTGTATGCGCGTGCATGTGTGTGTATGCGTGTGTGTGTATGTATGCATGTATGTGTGTGTGTGTGTATGTGTATATGTCTGTATATGTGTGTGTGTGTGTGTGTATGTGTGTATGCTCGTGTATGCGCGTGCATGTGTGTGTATGCGTGTGTTCTTTGTCTCTCCCTCAGTGCGTGGTTTACATACAGATGGTGGGTTGGACTGCACCCCACTGCTCCGGTGGCTAGGTGGGCTATGAGGCTTTGGGTTGAGGTTGTGTGTGTATGTGCGCGTGCTTGCGCGTGGAGGGCAGGGGCGTGTGTGGGGCCTTGGTGTGGGGAGCAGCAGGAGGGGATGAAGAGAGGGAGGGGTGTTAAAGGAGAAGAGAATTGAAAACCAACCAGGCTCAGGTGGCACAGACATTACACTGAGATCACACCACAATCTGTCTGTCTGTCTCTCTCCCTCCGTCTCTTCCTGTCTCTCTCTTTCTCTCTCATCCCACTCCCTCCCTCCCTCCCTCAATGTGTTGGGACTAGGAGCTAGCTAAAATGCAGACAACATTAGCACAGCAAATTTGCCGCCTGTGCATTCAGCAGGACATCACACAGATGAGGATTCTTCCTCCTCACCTGATCCTGTCTGACCAATACTACTGATGGATGTATTGTTACAATACTGGGTATTGTTCCTACAACCACTTGTATGGCTGGGGCGGCAGGGTAGCCTAGTGGTTAAAGCGTTGGAATAGTAACCGGAAGGTTGCAAGATCAAATCCCCAAGCTGACAAGGTACAACTCTGTTGTTCTGCCCCTGAACAAGGCAGTTAACCCACTGTTCCTAGGCTGTCATTGAAAATAAGAATTTGTTCTTATCTGACTTGCCTAGTTAAATAAAATACAAATTTAAAAAATGGCTCTCTGTCTTAACTTCTCTAGAGTATGGGGCAGCATTGGGAATTTTGGATGAATAGCGTGCCCAGAGTGAACTGCCTGCTACTCTGTCCCAGTTGCTAATATATGCATATTATTAGTCGATTTGGATATAAAACACTCTGAAGTTTCTAAAACCGTTTGAATGATGTCTGTGACTATAACAGAACTCATATGGCAGGCAAAAACCTGAGATAAAATCCAACCAGGAAGTGGGAAATCTGAGGTTTGTAGTTTTTCAACTATTGGCCTATACACAGTGTTTATGTGGTTATATTGCACTCCCTAAGGTTTCCACTAGATGTCAACAGTCTTTAGAACCTTGTTTGATGCTTCTACTGTGAAGCGGGGGCAAATGAGAGGTGAATGAGTCTGCCAGAGAGGCATGAGCTCGTGACGCTCTTTCACGTGAGAGTTAGCTTGCGTTCCATTGCAATTCTGAAGACAAAGGAATTCTCCGGTTGAAACATTATTGAAGATTTATGTTAAAAACATCCTAAAGATTGATTCTATGCTTCGTTTGACATGTTTCTATGGACTGTAATGGAACTTTACTTTTTGTCTGATCAAAGGTAAGTGAATATTTATAATGCTATTTCTGACTTCTGTTGACTCCAACATGGAGGATATCTGTTTGGCTTGATTTATTGTCTGAGCGCCGTACTCAGATTATTGCATGATTTGCTTTTTCCATTAAGTTTAAAAAAAATCTGACACAGCGGTTGCATTAAGGAGAAGTGGATCTAAAATTCCATGCATAACAATTGTATCTTTTAGCAATGTTTATTATGAGTATTTCTGTAAATTGATGTGGCTCCCTGCAAAATCACCGGATGTTTTGGAACTTGGATATAAATATGAAGTTTACCGAACAAAACATACATGTATTGTGTAACATGAAGTCCCATGAGTGTCATCTGATGAAGATCATGAAAGGTTAGTGATGCATTTTCTCTATTTCTGCTTTTTGTGACTCCTCTCTTTGGCTGGAAAAATGGCTGTGTTTTTCTGTGACTTGGCTCTGACCTAACATAATCGTTTGGTGCGCTTTCATCGTAAAGCCTTTTTGAAATCTGACACTGTGGCTGGATTTACAACAAGTGTATCTTTGAAATGGATTAAAATACTTGTTTGTTTAAGGAATTTAATAATTAGGCAATTTCTGACGAGGTGGGACGCTAGCGCACACTAGAGAGGTTAATACACTACCCTGGGGCAGGTCTTAATTGTAAATAAGAATTTGTTCTTAACTGACTGTCATGGCCGTTGCTGAAAGAAGACCAAGGTGCAGTGTGGTGAGCGTACTTTTCCTTTTTATTTCAAAATGTCGCCAACCAAACAACAAATGAAAAAACAACTGTGAAGCTTACAGGGCATTAGTGCCACAAACAAAGTTAACTACCCACAACGAAAGGAGGGAAAAAGGGCTACCTAAGTATGGTTCCCAATCAGAGACAGCAATACCCAGCCAAATCATAGAAACACCCCAAATCACACCCTGACCAAACCAAATAGAGACATAAAAAGGCACTCTAAGGTCAGGGCGTGACACTGACTTGCTTAGTTAAATAATGTTTACATTTATTTTGTTTTTAAATTTAAAAAAATTCAGTTTCAAAATATATATACATATATATAAACTCAGCAAAAAAAGAAACTCTTTCAAGATGTAAAAATCCAAATTTCTTCATTGTAAAGGGTTTAAACACTGTTTCCCATGCTTGTTCAACGAACCATAAACAACTAATGAACATGCACCTGTGGAACGGTCGTTAAGACACTAACAGCTTACAGACGGTAGACAATTAAGGTCACAGTTATGAAAACTTAGGACACTAAAGAGGCCTTTCTACTGACTTTGAAAAACACCAAAAGAAAGAGGCGGACAGCTGATTGTTCTCGCAGTGGCAGACCACGTGATGGTTGGATTCGCATTTATCGTCAAAGGAATAAGCGTTACACCGAAGCATGTACTCTGGAGCGGGATCGATTTGGAGGTGGAGGGTCCGTCATGGTCTGGGGCGGTGTGTCACAGCATCATCGGACTGAGCTTGTTGTCATTGCAGGCAATCTCAACGCTGTGTGTTACAGGGAAGACGTCCTCCTCCCTCATGTGGTACCCTTCCTGCAGGCTCATCCTGACATGACAATGCCACCAGCCATACTGCTTGTTCTGTGCCTGATTTCCTGCAAGACAGGAATGTCAGTGTTCTGCCATGGCCAGTGAAGAGCCCGTATCTCAATCCCATTGAGCACGTCTGGGACCTGTTGGATCGGAGGGTGAGAGCTAGGGCCATTCCCCCCAGAAATGTCCGGGAACTTGCAGGTGCAAGATTGGGGTAACATCTCACAGCAAGAACTGGCAAATGTGTTGCAGTCAATGAGGAGGAGATGCACTGCAGAACTTAATGCAGCTGGTGGCCACACCAGATACTGACTGTTACTTTTGATTTTGACCCCCCCTTTGTTCAGGGACACATTATTCAATTTCTGTTAGTCACATGTCTGTGGAACTTGTTCAGTTTATGTCTCAGCTGTTAAATCTTGTCATGTTCATACAAATATTTACACATGTTAAGTTTGCTGAAAATAAACGCAGTTGACAGTGAGAGGGCATTTCTTTTTTTGCTGAGTTTACATATACTAAATAAAAATGGTATAAAACAAATACAGTGGTATACCATGGCAGTCTGGGGAATATAGGAAAACAAGTGTGTGTGTGTGGTGTTAAAAACCCTTGTCAGAGAAAGAGGGAGAGAAAAATATATATATTTGAATTGAGAGCGAGAGAGAGAGACTTTCTGACGGTCCCCAGTCTTTTTGTTTGGGAAGGTGTTATAGAAGAGAAAAACAACATAATGAGATGAAACATACAATACAGCTTGCTACAAGTATGATGAATGCAATGAACAAAGCTCTCTACGGAATTCTGAAACCACACAGTATGTTCTTTGTCTCTGTCCACCTAACAACCATTACAGTAGCTTTCTAACTGAATGTCTTTCATGCCAAATATCTGACTGCACCCTGATCCTGTCTGGACCAAATTATCTGACTGCACCCTGATCCTGTCTGGACCAAAAATCTTACTGCACCTTGATCCTGTCTGGACCAACTATCTTACTGCACCCTGATCCTGTCTGGACCAACTCTCTTACTGCACCCTGATCCTGTCTGGACCAAATATCTTACTGCACCCTGATCCTGTCTGGACCAAATATCTTACTGCGCCCTGATCCTGTCTGGACCAAAGATCTTACTGCACCCTGATCCTGTCTGGACCAAATTATCTGACTGCACCCTGATCCTGTCTGGACCAAAATTATCTGACTGCACCCTGATCCTGTCTGGACCAAATATCTTACTGCACCCTGATCCTGTCTGGACCAAATTATCTGACTGCACCCTGATCCTGTCTGGAACAAATATCTTACTGCACCCTGATCCTGTCTGGACCAAATTATCTGACTGCACCCTGATCCTGTCTGGAACAAATATCTTACTGCACCCTGATCCTGTCCAGAACAAATAACTTACTACACCCTGATCCTGTCTGGACCAAATTATCTGACTACACCCTGATCCTGTCTGGACCAAATTATCTGACTGCACCCTGATCCTGTCTGGACCAAATTATCTGACTGCACCCTGATCCTGTCTGGAACAAATATCTTACTGCACCATGATCCTATCTGGACCAAATTATCTGACTGCGCCCTGATCCTGTCTGGAACAAATATCTTACTGCACCCTGATCCTGTCTGGAACAAATATCTTACTGCACCATGATCCTATCTGGACCAAATTATCTGACTGCACCCTGATCCTGTCTGGAACAAATATCTTACTGCACCCTGATCCTGTCTGGAACAAATATCTTACTGCACCCTGATCCTGTCTGGACCAAATATCTTACTGCACCCTGATCCTGTCTGGACCAAAGATCTTACTGCACCCTGATCCTGTCTGGACCAAAGATCTTACTGCACCCTGATCCTGTCTGGACCAAACATCTTACTGCACCCTGATCCTGTCTGGACCAAATATCTTACTGCACCCTGAACCTGTCTGGACCAAATATTTTTCTGCACGCTGATCCTGTCTGGACCAAATATTACTGCACCCTGAACCTGTCTGGACCAAGTATCTTACTTCACTTACTGCACAAATATCTTAATGCCGTTACCAAATATCCCATTTACAAGTGCAGAGTAGAGCTAATGTCTGTCTGTCTGTCTGTGTCTTTGCTTTAAATCAAATCACTGGCCTACACCATACTCTTTCTCAAATGATTTCACCTCAAATGTTGCATGGTGGATACGATGTGATATACAGTAATCCACATTAATCTTTTATCTGTGTGTTCTGTCTCTTATCTCTCAGAAGTGAGCCTCCCTCTAGACGGACTTCCATCACCAAGCCTCTAGCTGCTCCTTACAGCGCTAGCTATTACACTGGTATTACTGCTGCATAGGGACACAACACACACAGACTTGTCAGGACATTCTGGTGACTTGTCAGGACATTCTGGTGACTTGTCAGGACATTCTGGTGACTTGTCAGGACATTCTGGTGACTTGTCAGGACATTCTGGTGACTTGTCAGGACATTCTGGTGACTTGTCAGGACATTCTGGTGACTTGTCAGGACATTGTGGTCTTGATAAGGTAGGAAAACATGTACACACACACACACACACACACACAGCCAGGTCTGTAGGTCATTACAGCTCTTCCTCTCACTTTCTTCAGAGAGACAGACACACTGACTGACTTCCATCCTCTGAACACCGCCTGCCAGTCAATAACGTCTCATGTCTCCGTGCCGACCAGGGGGTCTAGTAGTAGATACTGCTGTCAGATAGAGTGGAGGGATATTATTGCCTGTATCCACTCTGCAGCTCTCTACTCTCTACACAAACACAGCATTAGCATATCAATAGGCCTCTATAGGGACAAATCACCATGAGAAGTCATCTGCATTTCCTCTGCTTGGAGAGAAGAGACTTCAGACTGAATGGACTCACTCAACAATGAACAGGACAGAACATATTGACTCTACATCCACCACTACAGCAACGGCTGACTGTTCTGTCAAGGTGGAGGGAGAGAGGGGAAGGAAGAGATGGAGAAAGAGAGGGAGAGGGGGAGATGAGATGGAGATAGAGGGAGAGGGGAAGGAAGACATGGAGAAAGAGAGAGAGAGGGGAGGGAAGACATGGAGAAAGAGAGAGAGAGGGGAGGGAAGACATGGAGAAAAGAGAGAGAGGGGAGAAGGAAGACATGGAGAAAAGAGAGAGAGAGGGAGAAGGAAGACATGGAGAAAGAGAGAGAGAGGGGAGAAGGAAGAGATGGAGAAAGAGAGGGAGAGAGGAGAAGGAAGACATGGAGAAAGAGAGAGAGAGGGGAGAAGGAAGACATGGAGAAAGAGAGGGAGAGAGGAGAAGGAAGACATGGAGAAAGAGAGGGAGAGAGGAGAAGGAAGACATGGAGAAAGAGAGGGAGAGAGGAGAAGGAAGACATGGAGAAAGAGAGGGAGAGGGGAGATGAGATGGGGAAAGAGAGAGAGAGGGGAAGGAAGAGATGGAGAAAGAGAGGGAGAGAGGAGAAGGAAGAGATGGAGAAAGAGAGGGAGAGAGGAGAAGGAAGACATGGAGAAAGAGAGGGAGAGAGGAGAAGGAAGACAGAGAAAGAGAGGGAGAGGGTAAGGAAGAGGGGGAGAGAGGAGAAGGAAGACATGGATAAAGAGAGGGAGAGGGGGAGATGAGATGGGGAAAGAGGGAGAGAGGAGAAAGATGAAAGGGAGACAGACAGATGGAGAGACAGAGAATCGAGTGGGACTAGGCTGTTGTTCCTTGCTTCTATCCGCTGCTATATTGTGGGAAGTACAAGGTTGAATCAGATCGGGATTACAGGAGATACAGAATATGGCGATTCTCCTTTGAGCTCAGGAAGCAGACATTCAACTTGCAATTCACCAGCTGTTCAAGCTTAATAAAGTCAACATGTCGATACTTACCAAAGGATGGAGATTTGCTGAGCAGCTATCGTCATTACTACTGTTCTGGCCAATATGTACTCCCTGAAAAATTCTAAATAAAAAGTTACATGCAACCAAAATAAATTCTTGCCTGAAAATAAATAATTGTTTTTGAGGAAGTGTGCATGTGCCATAGCCACCTCTTCTGAAAAGCTGGTGAATGGCTGCAAGTGGAATGGCTGCTTCCTGGGCAGAAAGGAGAATTAGATCTGGTTCAGTATAAGGTTAGATCTGCTACCACCGCTGTGTTCAGCAGGAAAACAATCAGCTCTCACAGCACTAAGTTTTTACCAGAGCAACACAACCATTTGGAGCCCAGACACACAGCATATGATGCAGGTCTGGCTGGCAGCTTGTCCTCCTGCGCCAGGCAGGCTGCGGTCACAGGCAAGCAGGGCACCGGACAGGCAGGAGCATACCAGACCTCCCACCAGCCTGCCAAACCAGACCAGATGAACCCAACGCCTGTCAGTGCACGCACACACCCCTAATAGACACACACACGCACACACAGAAAGAGTAGACCACTCACAGGGAAGTTAATTTAGTGCCCTGTACTCAGATAGCTAGTGGTGATCTACAGGCCTAATATGAGGCCCATCTGCCTCCCTTCTCCAAATAAACAAAAGCAGGGTGGTTCTCTTCTCACAAACAACATCAGCGCCATATTGGGGACATATGAAGACTAGTCGGTTTGGGCACTGATGTGTAGCTGTACTCTAACTAACTATTGTCCTTCTACCTCTCTCCCTCCCCTGGCACTCCTAACATTCCCCATAACACCTCAGGACTAAGACACCGCTAGGAGATATTTCAAGAGCACTGAAGTTGTTTTTGTTATTGTCTTCTCTTCAATGGCAGCAGAGGAGGAGAGAGTCATTATGCATTGTAGACTGTCACTGTAGTCGGACAGAGAGGGTGAGAGAGGCAGGCTGGAGAGTTGGACTGGAGAGAGAGAGAGAGAGAAAGAGAGAGCACACCATTCTCCTCCTACACCACCACACTATCCTCCTCCTACACCACCACACCATCGTCCTCCTACACCACCACACCATCGTCCTCCTACACCACCACACCATCGTCCTCCTACACCACCACACCATCGTCCTCCTACACCACCACACCATCGTCCTCCTACACCACCACACCATCGTCCTCCTACACCACCACACCATCGTCCTCCTACACCACCACACCATCGTCCTCCTACACCACCACACCATTGTCCTCCTACACCACCACACCATCGTCCTCCTACACCACCACACCATCGTCCTCCTACACCACCACACCATTGTCCACCTACACCACCACACCATCGTCCTCCTACACCACCACACCATCGTCCTCCTACACCACCACACCATCGTCCTCCTACACCACCACACCATCGTCCTCCTACACCACCACACCATCCTTCTCTCATACCACCACACCATCCTACCACCACACCATCCTCCTCCTACACACCACACCAGCCTCCTCCTACACCACCACACCAGCCTCCTCCTACACACCATCCTTCTCTCACACCACCACACCATCCTTCTCTCACACCACCACACCATCCTTCTCTCACACCACCACACCATCCTTCTCCTACACCACCACACCAGCCTCCTCCTACACCACCACACCAGCCTCCTCCTACACCACCACACCAGCCTCCTCCTACACCACCACACCAGCCTCCTCCTACACCACCACACCATCCTCCTCCTACACCACCACACCATCCTCCTCCTACACCACCACACCATCGTCCTCCTACACCACCACACCATCGTCCTCCTACACCACCACACCATCCTTCTCTCATACCACCACACCATCCTCCTCCTACACACCACACCAGCCTCCTCCTACACCACCACACCAACCTCCTCCTACACCACCACACCAACCTCCTCCTACACCACCACACCAGCCTCCTCCTACACCACCACACCAGCCTCCTCCTACACCACCACACCATCCTCCACCTACACCACCACACCATCCTCCACCTACACCACCACAACATCCTCCTACACCACCACACAATCCTCCTCCTACACCACCACACTTCCTACTGACAGACACAACCACACCATCCTCCTCCTACACCACCCTCCTCCTACACCACTACACCATCCTTCACCTACACCACCACACCAATCCTCCTCTTACACCACCACACCATCCTCCTCTTACACCACCACACTGTCTTCCTCCTGACAAACACAACCAACCCCAGCCAGCCTGATGCCTTCAACTGACACTCTTACTGCTTTAATTAGGCTTGTAAATAATTATTGCAATTAAAGCCAACAATTAGGAGAGTGAAGCGCCGAGCCGCCATTAGTGGCAACAAAAGTTGCCGGAGGATTCTGTAGACTGTCTGGGAAACACACACAAAGAGCTGGGTGACATTATATACAGTCATATATACAGAGACACACAGACACAGAGGAGACAGGAGGAGATAGAAGAGACAAGAGGAGACAGAGGAGAAAGGAGACAGAAAGAGACAAGTGACAGAGGAGCCAGAAGAGACAGAGGAGACAGTTTGGAGACAGAACGAGACAGAAAAGACAGGGGAGAAAGTTGAGACAGAAAAGACAGGAGACAGTAGACAGAGGAGACTGAGGAGACAGGAGACAGAAGGAGATACCCGATGATAGAGTAACATCTTACAGTGTTTGTCCCTGATTGTCCTGCCAGCCTTGCTCTGCTCTGCTCCTGTCCTCCACACATCAGAGAGAGAAAAGTAAACCAGAAGGAAAGTTTCCAGTCAATTCTTATTCCCAGTGCATAAGACACCAGTAAAGGAAGAATATTAAGTACAGCTGCTATGCTTTGCACCAAATCAGTGTAATCAGAGATGAAGAGACACATGTTTCTGGATAATTGGTGCTTGAAACTAATTCATTGAAATGTTTGTGTCTGATAGTGAAAGTTCAGACATGAGTCATGTGATGTGAGTCTATACAACCACCCATATTAGGCCTGTTCTGTCTCAATCCAGGATGAGTTAGCATGTTAACCTTTAGCCCCAGCTAGCTGAGGTGTCAGAGAGGCTGAAGCTTAGGTATCCTGCTCTCCTCAGAGATAGAGATAGAGATAGATGATGTTCATGATCAGATCCTGCATTTTTCAGCATGTTCTTAAAAAATATATAGATTTAATCTTGGATTTTTTGTCAGGGACATATACAGGATGCTACCCTCTACAACATAACCTTCACTATGTCACCAGGACATATACAGGATGCTACCCTCTACAACATAACCTTCACTATGTCACCAGGACATATACAGGATGCTACCCTCTACAACATAACCTTCACTATGTCACCAGGACATATACAGGATGCTACCCTCTACAACATAACCTTCACTATGTCACCAGAACACATACAGGATGCTACCCTCTACAACATAACCTTCTCTATGTCACCAGGACATATACAGGACGCTACCCTCTACAACATAACCTTCACTATGTCACCAGGACATATACAGGATGCTACCCTCTACAACATAACCTTCACTATGTCACCAGAACACATACAGGATGCTACCCTCTACAACATAACCTTCTCTATGTCACCAGGACATATACAGGACACTACCCTCTACAACATAACCTTCACTATGTCACCAGGACATATACAGGATGCTACCCTCTACAACATAACCTTCACTATGTCACCAGAACACATACAGGATGCTACCCTCTACAACATAACCTTCACTATGTCACCAGGACATATACAGGATGCTACCCTCTACAACATAACCTTCACTATGTCACCAGGACATATACAGGATGCTACCCTCTACAACATAACCTTCACTATGTCACCAGGACATATACAGGATGCTACCCTCTACAACATAACCTTCACTATGTCACCAGGACATATACAGGATGCTACCCTCCACAACATAACCTTCACTATGTCACCAGGACATATACAGGATGCTACCCTCTACAACATAACCTTCACTATGTCACCAGGACATATACAGGATGCTACCCTCTACAACATAACCTTCACTATGTCACCAGGACATATACAGGATGCTACCCTCTACAACATAACCTTCACTATGTCACCAGGACATATACAGGATACTACCCTCTACAACATAACCTTCACTATGTCACCAGGACATATACAGGATGCTACCCTCTACAACATAACCTTCACTATGTCACCAGGACATATACAGGATGCTACCCTCTACAACATAACCTTCACTATGTCACCAGGACATATACAGGATACTACTCTCTACAACATAACCTTCACTATGTCACCAGGACATATACAGGATGCTACCCTCTACAACATAACCTTCACTATGTCACCAGGACATATACAGGATGCTACCCTCTACAACATAACCTTCACTATGTCACCAGAACACATACAGGATGCTACCCTCTACAACATAACCTTCACTATGTCACCAGGACATATACAGGATGCTACCCTAAACAACATAACCTTCACTCCAAATCAAAACTCAAAACCTACAACCTGATTTTGGACAGAATTACGGAATCACCTGGAAGGCATACAACTACCAAAGATTATTATTCTAACGCTAAACAGCAAATGCTCTGGGAAACAACAGAAACCTGAAAACCCCATCCAACCTGGAACTGACTGAGTAATGTTTAGTCTGAAGCTGTATTTTATTTCCAAAAGCCAAGAAGAAAAATACATTACATTACTTTATAAGGACTGAAAGTTAAATTAAGGCTGCCAAGCCTGAAACAACTTCAATTAGCAATGATGTGACAAGTGAGAGGTGTCAAAGCCCTTTAGCCCAACAATGGCAGGAAAGTCAAAACAGTCTACTCCAACCAAATGGAGAGGCCTTAGCAGTTGCCTCCCGTTGTTCAGAGGTAATTAAAATACAGTACAGAATGAAGCTCCTTATGGAAAATTAAGAGACACCTTTTGCTGACTATTATAAATATGGGAACATCAGCAACCTCATCTTCCACACAAACCATCCCCTGGCATGGCACAGTGCTATATAGCACAATACCCCTCTGTTAATAGAGGGGTTGTTAACAAGGCTTGGAAACTCAGGATACAAGACAACGAGGACTCTGAGTCAGCTAATATAAATCTCTATAAGTCTGGAACGGTAATGGTACAGGGTAACACAAACAGTTTCAGCTGGACTTTCACCTAATCAATAAATTAGCCCAGCAGGAGAAGCTCTCCCTTGAGAAAGATACCCACACCCAGAGCGGGTCACACCAGACCTCTTCATCATATAACCCCACAGACGAGCAACCCCAATCGGAAAGTCAACCTCCCAGCACAGAATACTACCCCCTCATTGAAATGAACGATACATTTATCAAGCTGGAGGTAAGGCAGGTGGAGCTGGAACAGCAGGTGATTACACCCCAGTCAGCACAGACCCAAACAACAGTCCAGCACAACAACACCCCATTAACCAGACCCAGAGAGCTGGAGATGGAAAGAGACATATCTGCACTCTGGACAGTGGTGAGACAACTTCAACAATATAAAAAGCAAGAGAAGGAGAAGAACAGAGCACTAGAGGAGAGGATCAGACTGCTGGAGGAGAGGGTGAGGGGGATGGCATGTGACAGAGAACAACCCACTAGAGGTGGCCACCCCCACAGAGAAGCCAGCAGAAAAGCCCACCTCAGCTCTGACAAAAGTCTCTACACCACAGCAGAACAGTCCACACCAGACCCTGACCAAAGTGTCAACATCACAGCAGAACAGACAAATGAAGAACCCCAAGACCAGCAGCTCTCTCCCCCTCTGAGCACCCCCCTGTCAGCCACACCCACTGAGGACATACACAAGACACAGATTGTACTCCTTATGGACTCAAATGGGAAATATATACAAGGAAAACAACTTTTTCCCAAACACGGTGTGTCTAAACTCTAGACCTTCTGTCTGAGGACCAACTAGGTTCACCTAGCGTTCCCTAGACCTTCTGTCTGAGGCCCAACTAGGTTCACCCAGCGTGCCCTAGACCTTCTGTCTGAGGACCAACTAGGTTCACCCAGCGCGCCCTAGACCTTCTGTCTGAGGACCAACTAGGTTCACCCAGCGCGCCCTAGACCTTCTGTCTGAGGACCAACTAGGTTCACCCAGCGCCCTAGACCTTCTGTCTGAGGACCAACTAGGTTCAACCAGCGCGCCCTAGACCTTCTGTCTGAGGACCAACTAGGTTCAACCAGCGCGCCCTAGACCTTCTATCTGAGGACCAACTAGGTTCACCTAGCGCGCCCTAGACCTTCTGTCTGAGGACCAACTAGGTTCACCTAGCGCGCCCTAGACCTTCTGTCTGAGGACCAACTAGGTTCATCCAGCGCGCCCAAGACCTTCTGTCTGAGGACCAACTAGGTTCATCCAGCGCGCCCTAGACCTTCTGTCTGAGGACCAACTAGGTTCATCCAGCGCGCCCTAGACCTTCTGTCTGAGGCCCAACTAGGTTCACCCAGCGTGCCCTAGACCTTCTGTCTGAGGACCAACTAGGTTCACCCAGCGCGCCCTAGACCTTCTGTCTGAGGACCAACTAGGTTCACCCAGCGCGCCCTAGACCTTCTGTCTGAGGACCAACTAGGTTCACCCAGCGCGCCCTAGACCTTCTGTCTGAGGACCAACTAGGTTCAACCAGCGCGCCCTAGACCTTCTGTCTGAGGACCAACTAGGTTCAACCAGCGCGCCCTAGACCTTCTGTCTGAGGACCAACTAGGTTCAACCAGCGCGCCCTAGACCTTCTATCTGAGGACCAACTAGGTTCACCTAGCGCG
Organism: Oncorhynchus tshawytscha; assembly: GCF_018296145.1. NCBI lineage: Eukaryota > Metazoa > Chordata > Actinopteri > Salmoniformes > Salmonidae > Oncorhynchus > Oncorhynchus tshawytscha. The sequence goes on along the minus strand of NC_056444.1, from coordinate 70,534,313 downwards.
CCCTAGACCTTCTGTCTGAGGACCAACTAGGTTCACCTAGCGCGCCCTAGACCTTCTGTCTGAGGACCAACTAGGTTCATCCAGCGCGCCCAAGACCTTCTGTCTGAGGACCAACTAGGTTCATCCAGCGCGCCCTAGACCTTCTGTCTGAGGACCAACTAGGTTCATCCAGCGCGCCCTAGACCTTCTGTCTGAGGACCAACTAGGTTCACCTAGCGCACCCTAGACCTTCTGTCTGAGGACCAACTAGGTTCACCTAGCGCGCCCTAGACCTTCTGTCTGAGGACCAACTAGGTTCATCCAGCGCGCCCTAGACCTTCTGTCTGAGGACCAACTAGGTTCACCTAGTGCGCCCTAGACCTTCTGTCTGAGGTCCAACTAGGTTCACCTAGCCACATAATAATACAACCAGGCACAAACGACCTGAGAGCACAGCAGGAAAGGGTGGCCACAGCACTGAAGAGAGATTGAAAAAGCTTATTCTACTTTCCCCAATGCACAAGTGGTTATCTCCACCCTGCTACCACAAAAATACTTACACCCTGCTACCATACAGCGGGTAAACGCAAGTATGTCCCGTGACTGTGCCTCAAAACCAAATGTTTTCCTGGCCCACCACTCCACCCTGGACTTGAACAGCCTCTATGACCAAGTCTACCTATACAAGGCAGCAGTGCCCACCTTTGCTCTCAAACGCAGCCCCAACACTTCACACAGGAGCAACAGATCAATAGACACCCCGCCCAGACCAGCAAGACACTCTCCCAGACCAGCGAGACACTCTCCCAGACCTGCAGGACCCCCCCTGGACCTACACATAGAGGACCCATGCCGAGAGGACCTACATCCAGACCACAACACCACCAGCCACATACACACCCCCACCCCAATCAATCAACACCACCCCAAGTCAACCATGCCCACACGCAATTTAGGCCCCCTCAGATCAGACCCATGCCCCTTCTACCCACCCCATGCACCCCACCTCCGCAAAGAGGGCCTTAACATGGAAGTCACACATACGCCCAGGCTGTGAGCAGTTAAAACAGGCCCAACCCCCACTTCAGGCCTTGTATATTTCAGGATGAGATGGTGAAGGCTTTGTGTTCCATAAAGTGTCCAATGTTGTTGGCCGTGTGGTTTGGCCTCAGGCCAGTAAGTTTTAGCAGAGCCTGTTGAGCATCTGGTACATGCCATTGCCTTTGGCCTGAGGCCAAACCATGGAACACAAAGCCTTCACCATCTCATCCTGAAATATCCAAGGCCTGAAGTCATCTGCCTTTGGCCTAAAGAGCAGGAACCTGGAAATATAGACATTGTCATCTTACAAGAAACCTGGTATAGATGAGATGGACACACTGGTTGCCCTCTAAGTTACAGAAAGCTAGTAGTCCCATCCACCAAACTACCAGGTGTGAAACAGGGAAGGGACACAGGGGGTATGCTTATTTGGTATAGAGCAGACCTAACTCACTCCATTACATTTTTATCAAAACAGGAACATTAACATTAACTACCGTTTGATATGCATCAACAGCAACCTTGGGAAAATCCTATGCATTATCATTAACAGCAGACTCATACATTTCCTCAGTGAAAACAATGTACTGAGCAAATGTCAAATTGGCTTTTTACCACGAATTCACCCTGCACATCTTATTTGACAAGCAAACAAAACAAAGGCAAAGTCTTCATGCTTTGTTGATTTAAAAAAAGCCTTTGACTCAATTTGGCATGAGGGTCTGTATACAAATTGATGGAAAGTGGTGTTGAGGGAAAATAATACGACATTATAAAATCCATGTACACAAACAACAAGTGTGCGGTTAAAATAGGCAAAAAAACACACACATTTCTTCCCATAGGGCCATGGGGTGAGACAGGGATGCAGCTTAAGCCGCACCCTCTTCAACATATATATCAATGACTTGGCGAGGGCAATAGAACAGTCTGCAGCAACCAGCCTCACCCTACTAGAATTTGAAGTCAAATGTCTATTGTTTGCTGATGATCTGGTGCTTCTGTCACCAACCAAGGAGGACCTACAGCAGCACCTAGATCTTCTGAACAGATTCTGCCAGACTTGGGCCCTGACAGTAAATCTCAGTATGACCAAAATAATGGTGTTCCAAAAAAGGTCCAGTTGCCAGGACCACAAATACAAATTCCATCTATACACTGTTGCCCTAGAGCACACAAAAAACTATACTTACCTTGGACTAAATATCAGAACCACAGGTAACTTCCACAAGCTTGAACGATCTGAGAGAGAAGGCAAGAAGGGCATTCTATGCCATCAAAAGGAACATAAAATTCGACATACCAGTTAGGATCTGGCTAAAAATACTTGATTCAGTTATAGAACCCAATGCCCTTTATGGTTGTGAGGTCTGGGGTCCGCTCAGCAACCAAGAATTCACAAAATGGGACAAACACCAAATAGTGACTGCATGCAGAATTCTGCTAAAATATCCTCTGTGTACAACGTAGAACACCAAATAATGCATGCAGAGCAGAATTAGGCCGATACCCGCTAATTATCAAAATCTAGAAAATAGCTGTTAAATTCTACAATGACCTAAAAGGAAGCGATTCCCAAACCTTCCATAACAAAGACATCACATACAGAGAAATTTACCTGGAGAAGAGTCCCCTAAGCAAGCTGGTCCTGGGGCTCTGTTCAAAAACACAAACAGACCACACAGAGCCCCAGGACAGCAACATAGTTAGACCAGCTTCTCCTTTACCCAAATCCAGATAGCAGATGTTCTGAAAGAGCTGCAAAACCTGGACCCATACAAATCAGCTGGGCTTGACAATCTGGACCCTCTATTTCTGAAACGATCAGCCGCCATTGTCACAACCCCTATTACCAGCCTGTTCAACCTCTTTCGTATCGTCTGAGATCCCCAAGGATTGGAAAGCTGCCGCGGTCATCCCCCTCTTCAAAGGGGGAGACACCCTGGACCCAAACTGTTACAGACCTATATCCATCCTGCCCTCTCTATCTAAGGTCTTCGAAAGCCAAGTTAACAAACAGATCACTGACCATCTCGAATCCCACCGTACCTTCTCCACTGTGCAATCCGGTTTCCGAGCTGGTCACGGGTGCACCTCAGCCACGCTCAAGGTACTAAACGATGTCATAACCGCCATCGATAAAAGACAGTACTGTGCAGCCGTCTTCATCGACCTGGCCAAGGCTTTCGACTCTGCCAATCACCATATTCTTATCGGCAGACTCAGTAGCCTCGGTTTTTCTAATGACTGCCTTGCCTGGTTCACCAACTACTTTGCAGACAGAGTTCAGTGTGTCACATTGGAGGGCATGTTGTCCGGTCCTCTGGCAGTCTCTATGGGGGTACCACAGGGTTAAATTCTTGGGCCGACTCTTTTCTCTGTATATATCAATGATGTTGCTCTTGCTGCGGGCGATTCCCTGATCCAGCTCTACGCAGACGACACCATTCTGTATACTTCTGGCCCTTCCTTGGACACTGTGCTATCTAACCTCCAAACGAGCTTCAATGCCATACAACACTCCTTCCGTGGCCTCCAACTGCTCTTAAACGCTAGTAAAACCAAATGCATGCTTTTCAACCGTTCGCTGCCTGCACCCGCACGCCCGACTAGCATCACCACCCTGGATGGTGCCGACCTAGAATATGTGGACATCTATAAGTACCTAGGTGTCTGGCTAGACTGTAAACTCTCCTTCCAGACTCATATCAAACATCTCCGATCCAAAATCAAATCTAGAGTCGGCTTTCTATTTCGCAACAAAACCTCCTTCCTTCACGCCACCAAACTTACACTAGTAAAACTGACTATCCTACCGATCCTCGACTTCGGCGATGTCATCTACAAAATAGCTTCCAATACTCTACTCAGCAAACTAGATGCAGTTTATCACAGTGCCATCCGTTGTGTTACTAAAGCACCTTATACCACCCACCACTGGAACCTGTATGCTCTAGTCGGCTGGCACTCGCTACATATTCGTCGCCAGACCCACTGGCTCCAGGTCATCTACAAGTCCATGCAAGGTAAAGCTCTGCCTTATCTCAGTTCACTGGTCACGATGGCAACACCCACCCGTAGCACGCGCTCCAGCAGGTGTACCTCACTGTTCATTCCTAAAGCCAACACCTCATTTGGCCGCCTTTCGTTCCAGTTCTCTGCTGCCTGTGACTGGAACGAATTGCAAAAATCTCTGAAGTTGGAGACTTTTATATCCCTCACCAACTGCTATCTGAGCAGCTAACCGATCTCTGCAGGTGTACATAGTCCATCTGTAAATAGCCCACCCAATCTACCTACCTCATCCACATACTGTTCTTATTTATTTACTTTTCTGCTCTTTTGCACACCAGTATCTCTACCTGCACATGATCATCTGCTCATTTATCACTCCAGTGTTAATCTGCAAAATTGTAATTATTCGCCTACCTCCTCATGCCTTTTGCACACAATGTATAGACTATTTTTTTCTACTGTTATTGACTTGTTTATTGTTTACTCCATGTGTAACTCTGTGTTGTCTGTTCACACTGCTATGCTTTATCTTGGCCAGGTCGCAGTTGTAAATGAGAACTTGTTCTCAACTAGCCTGCCTGGTTAAATAAAGGTGAAATACAAATATAAAAATAAAAAAAAGACCCAACCAAATCATGAGAAAAAAAAGATAATTACTTGACACATTGGAAAGAATTAACAAAAAAAACATAGCAAACTAGAATGCTATTTGGCCCTGAACAGAGAGTACACAGTGGCAGAATACCTGACCACTGTGACTGCCTGCAAATTAAGGAAATATTTGACTATGTACAGACTCAGTGAACATAGCCTTGCTATTGAGAAAGGCCGCCGTAGGCAGACATGGCTCTCAAGAGAAGACAGGCTATGTGCACACTGCCCACAAAATGAGGTGGAAACCGAGCTGCACTTCCTAACCTCCTGCCAAATGTTTGACCAAATTAGAGAAACAGATTTCCCACAGATTACACAGACCCACAAAGAATTTGAAAACCACAGTGTGCAATCACAGCAGCAATATTTGTGACCTGTTGCTACAAGAAAAGGGCAACCAGTGAAGAACAAACACAATTGTAATTACAACCTATATTTATGTTTATTTATTTGAACTATTTTCACATCATTACAACACTGTATATAGACATAATATGACATGTTAAATGTCTTTATTCTTTTGGAACTTTTGTTCCAAAGTGTCAGAGAGGCTGAAGCTCAGGTATCCTGCTCTCCTATTAAGTCAGACATGTAGTGAGGGGGGAGATACAGAGAGAGAGAGAGAAAGATTTAGAGAGAGAGAGAAAGATTTAGAGAGAGAAAGAGAGAGAGAGGGGAGAGATAAAAGAGAGAGTGAGACAGACAAAGAGAGAAATAGACAGAGAGAGAGAAAGAGAGAGAGAGGAGAGAGAGAAAGATTTAGAGAGAGAGAGAAAGATTTAGAGAGAAAGGGAGAGAGAGAAAGAGAGAGAGGGAGAGAGAGAAAGGGAGAGAGAGAAAGAGAGAAAGGGAGAGAGAGAGAGAAAGAGAGAGAGAGAAAGAGAGAAAGGTAGAGAGAGAAAGGTAGAGAGAGAAAGAGAGAGAGAGAAAGAGAGAAAGAGAGAAAGAGAAAGAGAAAAAGAGAAAGAGAGAGAGAGAAAGAGAAAGAGAAAGAGAAAAAGAGAAAGAGAGAGAGAAAGAGAAAGAGAGAGAAAGAGAGAGAAAGAGAGACAGAGAGACAGAGAGAGAGAGAAAATACAAAATACAGTGACCCTCTCTCATATCATTACCAAGCCCTGCAATGCCAAGAGCTGAGCAAAGATTAGAGTCCCCTCATCCAGCTGGTCCTGGGGCTGAGTTCACAAACCTGTTCTACTAGCACACTGAAGCCTCAGGACCAGAACATCCAAATTACAACACAATCAAAACAAAACTACATTGCTTATTGGGAAACACAAGCACAAAGCAAAATGCAGTGCTATCTGGCCCTAAATCGACAGTACACCATGGCAAACTATTTGACCATGGTTACTGATCAAAACCTTAGAAAAACATTGACAAAGTTCAGGCTCAGTGAGCACAGCCTTGCCACTGAGAAGGGTAGACACAGGCAAGCCTGGCTCCATGTAGAGGAAAGGCTGTGCAACCACTGCACAACAGCAGAACCTGAGACAGCTGCATTTCCTGACAAAATGTAAAAAATAGAAAACAATTAGAATGTAATTTCCCCAAATTTGAAACCCTTATTCAAAGGCCTCTCTGGTGAGAGTAGGCTACCCGTCCTGTTGGGGGAGGACACAGAGAGCTGTGGGTTGGCAGCGCACTACATTGCTGCCTGCTATAAGATGAGGAACAGTGTCTGACAGACCAATCAACCTGCACATGTCCTCTACTGTGTGCTTATTGTTATTGTTGAATGTATGGTTATTTTGCCCCTTGGTTATTGTTGTTACTGTTGTCCCGTTGACAATTTTGATTCTTATTATTTTATATTGTAAATATCCAAAGTAAGCTTTAGCAATATGTACATTGTTACGTCATGCCAATAAAGCAAATTGAATTGAGTGAGAGAGAGGGAGAGAGAGAGAGAGGGAGAAAGAGAGGGAGAGAGCGAGAGAGAGAGAGAGAGGGAGAAAGAGAGAGGGAGAAAAGGAAAGAGGGAGAGAGAGAGAAAGAGCGAGAGAGAGAGAAAGAGAGAGAAAGAGAGAGGGAGAGAGACCCCAGGGGTCTGGCAAGGATGGCTAGGCTGGAGACAGCAGGGAGGATGGAGCAGATACAGACTTCAGGAATTACTTAGTTAGTGTAGGTAGAGGGTGTGTGTGGGGGGGAAACTTAGTGTAGAGGGTGTGTGTGGGGGTTTGATACTTAGTGTAGAGGGTGTGTGTGGGGGGTTTGATACTTAGTGTAGAGGGTGTGTGTGTGGGGTGTAGTGTAGGGTGGTGGGGGGTACTTAGTGTAGAGGGGTGTGTGTGTGGGGGGGTGTGGTACTTAGTGTAGAGGGTGTGTGTGGGGGGTTTGATACTTAGTGTAGAGGGGTGTGTGTGGGGGTTTGTGTGTGTGTGGGGGTGTGGTACTTAGTGTAGAGGGTGGGTGTGTGTGTGAGGGGGTGTGGTACTTAGTGTAGAGGGTGTGTGGGGGTGTGATACTTAGTGTAGAGGGTGGGGGGGGTAGTGGGGGGTGGGGGTGTGATACTTAGTGTAGAGGGTGGGGGTGGGGGTGTGATACTTAGTGTAGAGGGTGGGGGTGGTAGTGTAGGGGTGGGGGTGATACTTAGTTAGTGTAGAGAGGGTGGGGGGGGTGTGGAGGTGTGATACTTAGTGTAGAGGGTGGGGGTGTGATACTTAGTGTAGAGGGTGGGGGTGTGATACTTAGTGTAGAGGGGGTGGGGGTGTGATACTTAGTGTAGAGGGGTGGGGGTGTGATACTTAGTGTAGAGGGTGTGTGTGGGGGTGTGATACTTAGTGTAGAGGGTGGGGGTGTGGGGGTGTGATACTTAGTGTAGAGGGGGGGGTGTAGTGGGGGTGTGATACTTAGTGTAGAGGGTGGGGGTGTGGGGTGTGATACTTAGTGTAGCGGGTGGGGTGTGATACTTAGTGTAGAGGGTGGGGGTGTGGGGGGTGTGATACTTAGTGTAGAGGGTGGGGGTGTGATACTTAGTGTAGAGGGTGGGGGTGTGATACTTAGTGTAGAGGGTGGGGGTGTGATACTTAGTGTAGAGGGTGGGGATGTGTGTGTGATGGAAGAGAAGAAAAAGAGAGAAGGGACACTCCTTCCTATTAATGAATGATGAGGGCAGACAGGACGTGGGCTGCTATCAGGATTGGACCATGGTTCCGGGGGACACAACCTGATTAACACAAATCCCGGCTTAAGTCAATTAACAATGCATACTCAGGGGTTTATGCCAATGAGCTAGGTGTTTTGTTAGCTGGCGGGGCGGGAGGAGGTTAGTGGTGAGGGTTAACTTCAGACTGTGGAATTCACACGTCAGACAGAGGTACGTGGCAGGGACATGGCCTCTCCAAATAGAGAGTAGAAACACACATATGGCATGTTAACACACACACTCAGCACGCACACAAACACAGCCTTTGGTCAAACAAATGGATTCCACGCATCTCATGAACCAATCAGCACCCACCGTCCCAAGGCTGTGGTTTGGTATACTGTAGAGCCTCAGTTGACCTTTGACCCTACATCCCATTGATCTAACCGACTGAAGACAGACACACACACACACCGCTCCAAGTTGCAGTGTACGAGACCAGGGAGCGAGCCATGCCGGGGGGATTGAAAGGGTTTTTTCTGGAATGAGAAGCTACATGGCTTCATCAATAAGGTGGGACGGCTGTATTGACAGGGCCATTCACCATGGTTTGTCCAGGTGTCAATATCAAGTGTCAGCAGCAGCTGGTCAGCCAGACGGTTCAGGCCATAACCCAGCTCAGGGAGTGCCCAGGGCACCTGGGGAGGAAACATCAGGTAGCCCTGGGGATTGATTCCCCACAGTACAGCACTAACATAGCTAACATCTCAGATAAAGAATGAGGGATGATGTCACATTTATCAGGGACTGTTGTAAGAACGACTGAATGACTGACTGGCTGCTATAAGAATGTAGTACAGTGTAGCGTACCACTGTAGTGTGTGCCAGGTCCATATGCTGTAAATAGAGGATTACTAGTCAGGGTGACTGCTCCCCTCACCCCTCCCCGCTCAAGGACTGCAGCAGATGTGCCACCCATACGTGGACTTGTGGTGTGAACCATCATGGCTGTCACACTTCACAGAGCTCTCTTTGTCCAGGCCCCTTCTTCCATATCAACACAGCCGCATGGATTTCATGGTTGCAAGGCGGCAGGCATCATATAAGGTGACACATTGCCAAATGTGCCGTGTAGTGGAAAGCCCATTGACCCCAATCCAAACTCCCATACGGCTGTATGGTTGTATGATTCCTGGTACTCATATCCCCATGGCTAGAAAACCCAACCATGAATGGACACAATTGAGGGATTAAGGATTAATTCATGAACCCATCAGACACCACTACAGGGATAGGATGCAGTTCTCCGTTTCTATTCAGAAGAGATTAAGAGCGAATAACTGATATTCTCCCATATATTCTATATGAGCCTTACGAGGCTAGATTTCGGGAACAGTCTGAAAAGAGACTAGATGATTTCAACACATTCCGTCCATTCCACTCCCTTCTAAGGTCTTTTGATTCTGTCCTGAAAGCAACCGTATGATTGTTCAACCCTCTATTCTAGTGGTGGCGAGTCTAGTTAATGGCAGTCTTTGTGCAGGGCTGACAGGGTAACAGTGATGGGTGAGAACCAAAAGAGATCAGGGTGAACGGTCAAAACCCTTAACTTGTTCCCTTTCTCTGGCTAAAACAGCTGCCTTCTAACATGGATGCCCTGGGGTCAGAGCATGAGCACGGGATGGAATGGACAAGGCCAGGTTGGGTGAGGGTGTGGAGAACATTATCCATTCAACACTGATTACAAACTCAGAAAGAGAGAGCAGGGGGAGAATGTGAGAGAGAGTGAGAGAGAGAGAGAGAAAGTGAGGGAGAAAGTGACAGAGAGAAAGAGAGAGAGAAGAAATGAGTGAGAGAGGACAGAGAGAGGACAGAGGGAGATGGAGACAAAGAGACGGAGGAAGGGTCTCAGACCTGTCAGCCATGAACCAGCGGTCTTTTGTACAGCTGCCGTCTTGACTTCACTCACTATTCTTTGTCTCCTTTGTTGGTTGTTGGTCATGATTTGGTCCTGAACCCAGACCTCCTCTCTCAAGTCCAGGTGCAGGTCATTGTTCCTGTTTCTAGAATTCAGCAGTCATAATGAGCTAACATTCCATACTTCAGGTTCTCTTCCTGGAGCTCAAGTCTGAAGAGGAGTTTTAAATAGACAAGGCTCCTAATAAAGACTGCGGCTAGCAGAAGAGAAGGAGAGAGAAGAGAGAGGAAGAGAGATATACACCGAGTGCACAAAATATTAGGAACACCTGCTCTTTCCATGACACAGACTGAGCAGGTGAATCCAGGTGAAAGCTATGATCTCTTATTGATGTCACCTGTTAAATCCATTTAAATCAGTGTAGATGAAGGGGAGGAGACAGGTTAAAGAAGGATTTTTAAGCCTTGAGACAATTGAGATATGGATTGTGTCCTATTCAGAGGGTGAATGGGCAAGACAAAATATTAAAGTGCCTTTGAACGGGGTATGGTAGTAGGTGCCAGGCGCACTGGTTTGAGTGTATACACTCAGTGTATATATAGGAGAGGAGAGAGAGAGGAGAGTCTCTTAAGAGAATATTAATGCTGGTTTGTTCTCATGAATTACATCCTTCTCTATTTAGTTTGTGTTCTACACACACACCTCTCTCTCTCTTTCTCTCTCCCTCTGTCTCTCTCTCTCTTTCAATTCAATTCAATTCAAGGGGCTTTATTGGCATGGGAAACATATGTTAACATTGCCAAAGGAAGTGAAGTAGATAATTCAAAAAAGTGAAATAAACAATCAAAATGAACAGTAAACATTACACTCACAGAAGTTCCTAAAGTATAAAGACATTTCAAATGTCATATTATATCTATATACAGTGTTGTAACGATGTGCAAATAGTTAAAGTACACAAGGGAAAATAAATAAACATAAATATGGGTTGTATTTACAATGGTGTTTGTTCTTCACTGGTTGCCCTTTTCTCGTGGCAACAGGTCACAAATGTTGCTGCTGTGATGGCACACTGTCGTATTTCACCCAGTAGATATGGGAGTTTATCAAAATTGGATTTGTTTTTTAATTCTTTGTGGATCTGTGGATCTCTAATAATGGGAAATGTGTGTCTCTAATATGGTCATACAGTGGGCAGCAGGTTAGGATGTGCAGCTCAGTTTCCACCTCATTTTGTGGGCAGTGTGCTCTCTCTCTCCCTCCTTCTTCTCCTCTTTCTCTCATGGCTGTGGGCCAATCCAATCTGCATGTGGTCTGGATGAAGGTGGAAACCTGGGAAACAACAGACTATCCAGGAACAGTGCTGCTTAACATCAGGCCCTACCTGCAGCAGCACAGAAGCCTAATATCAGCCTTACTCCAGACACGGTTTGCCAATTAACACATTAAGTCACACTGTCATATGCACCAAGGCATTTTGATGATCCGGTGGCATGTCACCCAATCTAAGCCTGGCAGCAGAAGGTGTGAATGAATCCTATTTCCCATTTCTCCCATCTTCATAAGCACCAGTTTTGATAACCACTGAATCTATTTCCTCCCAATCTATTTTACGCTGGCTAAACAAAGGTAAAGAAGGCTCAGAGATCCTGCAAATAATGCAAGTAAAAAAAAGAAGAAATCATGCATGGATTTCAAATTTCACAGCTGAGCACCTGGTAGAAGGCTGAAGGGGAGTGTTTTCTTTTTGAAATAGTCTCGGAGCTGTAATGCAGTATGAGGAAGGTTGTGCGTGCGTATGTGTGTGCATGCGTGTGTGGATTTAGGGTCTTTATGGGGGCGATTTAACAGAGCGTCCCCTGCTAAGGAGACTGGTGTTGGAGAGTGACAGGAAGCAGCACGTCTGTAGCCCATCTGGCAGTAAAGAGTAAGGGGTGAATGGAGAGGATGTAAGCCTGTGAAAGGCTAGCGTGTTTTATAGGCCAGATCAGTCTCTATGGGTTGGTCACACCAGTAGGGATTTCACACTCTTTTTAATAGAGAGGTGGACAAACGAAGGCTGCTATTTCACTGGAACAAGTGTGACTGTTAAGTGTACTTGTGCCAAAATTAATAAAATCAACACCTTATTCACAAATTGTCTGACAGAAAGAGTATAGGGCAGGGATCATCAATTAGATTCAGCCACAGACAATTTTTTTCTTGAGCCGACGGTCAGGGGGCTGGAACACAATGAAAAATAATGTGTAAACTGAAAATTGAACACAATAAGCCAAACCAGACATAATTGTTGACAAAAAAAGAATCATTTCAAACCTTGTTTACATTTGTATATGATCACGCGTCTCTCTACTATGCCTGGGGATACTTGGGAACAGATCTACAAAATTAAAATCACTTAGAGCTGATTTCCTAGTGTTTTACGGTCTTTAATGTCAAACAATGAATATTATTTCATTTTTAGTGCAGAAAACTAAAATAAAACCACCTGGAGACCGTTAGTTGTGCAACCGTGTTGTAAGGTGTCCAATCAAAAACGCATCTGTCGACCAATTGGTCAAATAATATGTTAATTCGGGAAGATCATCTTAAAAACAAACCAGTGGTAGAAACGTTATGTCTCTATCATAATCCATTCAAAAGTTATTGGAGTTTTTACCCAATAGGATGGCCAGAATTAGGGGGACTAAATCAATGGAGGCCAGAGAACAGATGTGGTCAGCAATGTGGATAATTGCATCATGTCAGCTAGGCTGGATTCTGTGCAAGAATTAAAGGAAAGATTCACTATTTCTGAATATTATATTGTTGTTGTGCATGGCGTAGCAGTCAGACGTCTCGTCGTGTCACGTGTATATATCTTTTTATATATTTTTTCTTTCGCATATCTTTTTTATATTTTTCTAAACCTCAACTTCAAAATACTCTCCTGCAACCCGTCTCACCCAATGTGGTATGGGTCTGCTTTTTTCGAAAGTATATTTTTTAAACTTTTGAACCAGAAACCCCAACAGAAGCCTGCCAGCTAACGAGCTGCTAGCTAGTAGTCAGCTAACCACTGCTAGTGGTCATCAGCTAACCTTTAGCTCGGAAAACTCTCACCAGTTTGACAACGCGATTCAAACCGGAGCATACCGGACTTATTTTCCCTCCATATCCCCGGATTCCTACTGCAAACTCTGAACCTTTTCACCTGGATCATCACAGCTAACTAGCTGCAATCCGAGTGGCTTCTCCTGGCGAACATCTATGTCCCGAAGCAAGCGCCAATTATCCTGGGGCTAGCCCATCTCCCGGCTAGCTGAAGAGGTCCATTAGCCACTCCCTGGACTACAATAACTATTTTGCCAATTGGCCTGGACCCCTTTTACTACCGGTATGGAGCCCCGCCGATCCTTCACGACTAGACTACCGACGTAATCTGCCCGAGGGGGTTCTTCAACTGGCTCCTACGTTGCAACATCCCCTGAATGCCCATCTGGTAGCCTGCTAGCCGTGGCCCACTACCTGTCTAGAGCATATCGGACTGTTAGCTGAATTTGTCCATCGGCCAATTTCATGGGCCACTATACCTATTTTGCCAATTGGCCTGGACCCCTTTTACTACACGGAGCCCTGCTTATCCATCACAACTGGTCTGCCGACGTAACCGCATGAGGAGGCTCAGCACGAGGAGGCTAAAACAGACCTCTTCCATTGCAACGTCCCTCTAAGGCCCTTCTACTAGCCCCAGCCCACTAGCTGTCTTAATCGCTGTGTCTCCAGCCAGACTAACTATTCACTGGACCCCTATGATCACTCGGCTACGCATGCCGCTCCCTAATGTCAATATGCCTTGTCCATTGCTGTTCTGGTTAGTGATTATTGTCTTATTTCACTGTAGAGCCTCTAGCTCTGCTCAATATTCCTTAGCTAACCCGTTAGTTCCACATCCCACACATGCGGTGACATCACCTGGTTTAAATGGTGCTCTCATTTGTTGACTTCTGTAACCGTAAAAGCCTTGGTTTCATGCATGTTAACATTAGAAGCCTCCTCCCTAAGTTTGTTTTATTCACTGCTTTAGCACACACTGCCAACCCGGATGTCCTAGCCGTGTCTGAATCCTGGCTTAGGAAGACCACTAAAAACCCTGAAATTTCCATCCCTAACTATAACATTTTCCGACAAGATAGAACTGCCAAAGGGGGCGGAGTTACAATCTACTGCAGAGATAGCCTTCAGAGTTCTGTCTTACTATGCAGGTCTGTACTCAAACAATTCGAGCTTCTACTTTTAAAAATCCACCTTTCCAGAAACACGTCTCTCACCGTTGCCGCTTGCTATAGGCCACCCTCTGCCCCCAGCTGCGCTCTGGACACCATATGTGAATTGAGTGCCCCCCATCTATCTTCAGATCTCGTGCTGCTAGGTGACCTAAACTGGGATATGCTTAACACCCCGGCCATCCTACAATCTAAACTTGATGCCCTCAATCTCACACAAATTATGAATGAATTTACCAGGTACAACCCCAAATCCGTAAACACGGGCACTCTCATAGATATCATCCTAACCAATTTGCCCTCCAAATATACCTCTGCTGTCTTCAACCAAGATCTCAGCGATCACTGCCTCATTGCCTGCATCCGTAATGGGTCTGCGGTCAAACAACCACCCCTCATCACTGTCAAACGCTCCCTAAAACACTTCAGCGAGCAAGCCTTTCTAATCGACCTGCCCCGGGTATCCTGGAAGGATATTGACATCATTCCATCAGTAGAGGATGCCTGGTTATTCTTTAAAAGTGCCTTCCTCACCATCTTAAATAAGCATGCCCCTTTCAAAAAATGTAGAACCAGGAACAGATATAGCCCTTGGTTCACTCCAAACCTGACTGCCCTTGACCAGCACAAAAACATCCTGTGGTGTACTGCATTAGCATCGAATAGCCCCCAAGGTGTGCAACTTTTCAGGGAAGTTAGGAACCAATATACACAGGCAGTTAGGAAAGCTAAGGCTAGCTTTTTCAAACATAAGTTTGCATCCTGTTGCACAAACTCAAAAACGTTCTGGGACACTGTAAAGTCCATGGAGAATAAGAGTACCTCCTCCCAGCTGCCCACTGCACTGAGGCTAGGAAACACTGTTACCACCGATAAATCCACGGAAATTGAGAATTTCAATAAGCATTTTTCTATGGCTGGCCATGCTTTCCACCTGGCTACCCCAACCCCGGTCAACAGCCCTGCACCCCCCACAGCAACTCGCCCAAGCCTCCCCATTTCTCCTTCACCCAAATCCAGATAGCTGATGTTCTGAAAGAGCTGCAAAATCTGGACCCATACAAATCAGCCGGGCTAGACAATCTGGACCCTCTCTTTCTAAAATTATCTGCCTAAAATGTTGCAACCCCTATTACTAGCCTGTTCAACCTGTCTTTCGTATCGTCTGAGATTCCCAAATATTGGAAAGCTGCTGCGGTCATCCCCCTCTTCAAAGGGGGAGACACTCTAGACCCAAACTGTTACAGACCTATATCTATCCCACCATGCCTTTCTAAGTTCTTAGAAAGCCAAGTTAACAAACAGATCACCAACCATTTCGAATCACACCATACCTTCTCTGCTATGCAATCTGGTTTCAGAGCTGGTCATGGGTGCACCTCAGCCACACTCAAGGTCCTAAACGATATCATAACCAGCATCGATAAGAGACAATACTGTGCAGCCATATTCATCAACCTGGCCAAGGCTTTCGACTCTGTCAATCACCACATTCTTATCATCAGACTCAACAGCCTTGGTTTCTCAAATGACTGCCTCCCCTGGTTCACCAACTACTTCTCTGATAGAGTTCAGTGTGTCAAATCGGAGGGCCTGTTGTCCGGACCTCTGACGGTCTCTATGGGGGTGCCACAGGGTTCAATTCTCGGGCGACTCTCTTCTCTGTATACATCAATGATGTCGCTCTTACTGGTGGTGAATCTCTGATCCACCTCTATGCAGACGACACCATTCTGTATACTTCTGTCCCTTCTTTGGACACTGTGTTAAATAAGCTCCAGACGAGCTTCAAAGCCATACAACTCTCCTTCCGTGGCCTCCAACTGCTCTTAAATGCAAGTAAAACTAAATGCATGCTCTTCAGCGATCGCTGCCCGTACCTGCCCGCCCGTCCAGTATCACTACTCTGGACGGTTCTGACTTAGAATATGTGGACAGCTACAAATCCCTAGGTGTCTGGTTAGACTGTAAACTCTCCTTCCAGACTCACATTAAGCATCTCCAATCCAAAATTAAATCCAAAATCGGCTTCCTCTTTCGCAACAAAGCGTCCTTCACTCATGCCGCCATACCCTCGTAAAACGGACTATCCTACCGATCCTTGACTTCGACGATGTCATCTACAAAATAGCTTCCAACACTCTACTCACCAAACTCGATGCAGTCTATCACAGTGCCATCCGTTATGTTACCAAATCACCTTATACCACCCACGACTGTGACCTGTATGCTCCAGTCGGCTGGCCCTCGCTACATATTCGTCGCCAGACCCACTGGCTCCAGGTCATCTATAAGTCTATGCTAGGTAAAGCTCCGCCTTACCTCAGTTCACTGGTCACGATAACAACACCCAGCCCTAGCACACGTTCCAGCAGGTTTATCTCACTGATCATCCCCAAAGCCAACACCTCATTTGGCCGCCTTTCCTTCCAGTTCTCTGCTGCCAGTGACTGGAACGAATTGCAAACATCGCTGAAGTTGGAGACTTTTATTTCCCTCACCAACTTTAAACATTAACTATCTGAGCAGCTAACCGATCGCTGCAGCTGTACATAGTCCATCTGTAAATAGCCCACCCAATCTACCTACCTCATCCCTATACTGTTTTTATTTGATTTACTTTTCTGCTCTTTTGCACACCAGTATCTCTACTTGCACATCATCATTTGCTCATTTATCACTCCAGTGTTAATCTGCTAAATTGTAACTATTCGCTCATATGGCCTATTTATTGCCTACCTCCTCATGCCTTTTGCACACAATGTATATAGACTTTCTTTTTTTCTACTGTGTCATTGACTTGTTTATTGTGTTATTGGCTTGTTTATTATTTATTATTATTTATTTACTCCATGTGTAACTCGGTGTTGTTGTCTGTGTCACACTGCTTTGCTCTATCTTGGCCAGGTCGCAGTTGCAAATGAGAACTTGTTCTCTACTAGCCTACCTGGTTAAATAAAGGTTAAATATTTTTTCTTTTTTAAATAAACGTAATATCACATAAACTTAATATCACATTAACTTCATGTTATTTTATTTTTAATTTATTTTACTAGGCAAGTCAGTTAAGAACAAATTCTTATTTTCAATGAGAAAATAAGCCTAGGAACAGTGGGTTAAGTGCCTGTTCAGGGGCAGAAAGAAAGATTTGTACCTTGTTAGCTTGGGGATTTGAACTTGCAACCTTTTGGTTACTAGTCCAACATTCTAACCACTAGGCTACCCTGCCGCCCCATGTGATCACATGAACACGTGTTTTTGGAACAACTAATGTTTTTATGAAAAATGAATGTGATTTTCTCTAAGGGATGTTAGAGAAAGACTCCACCGAATGATTCAGAACATGAATAATCATATTTGTCTTGGTAAAATGCATTTTATAACATAAGGAAGTGAGATTTCATTCATTTATTATTCAGCATAATGAATGATGAGGAACTGGTCCTAGATCAGCACCAGCTTTGTGAATACGCACCGCTGTCTATTCTCCAGTGTAATATTTGTGTCGGGAATACTGTACAATGAAAACAATATGCTGCTGAGTATATGTGTAACAATCAGAATACTGTTAGAAAACACCAGACGAGTCCCTCCACTCCACATATGCTGCAGCTGCATCTGACTGATGTTTGTCTTTAATTGGTGTTTGGAGAAGCAGCCAGTGTAAATGAAATGGTTTCTCCACAGGTTTCACTTCTGAAAGCCCTCACATGGGAGATTTGGATTATTCCATATGAATTATGAATTGCTGGACACACCGGCTGGTTGACCACCTCACAGCTCACACACACACACACACACACACACACACACACACACACACACACACACACACACACCTCACAACCAGCAGCAGTCTGCCACAATAATAATAATTCATCCTGTGATTGGACTCAACAGTGTGTGATGATGAATATTGGGCCCACCGCTGACTGTGACTGGTCAGTACTCCTACAATACATCACAATGATCATGAAAGGGCCTAATCAAAACGCCAATAATACAGCCTATAAAAGAGCCTTTTTGATGGCAGGGTGATTGTCCCAATTCATCCCTCTCTCTCCACTGCATCACGTCGATAAAACCCACAACAAAGAGAACAAATACAGTTCTGTGTGGTTCAGTGTGTGACTGTGAGCGCAGAGCGAGTGAAGAAGAGAAAAACCTGCATGTGTGTGTTCCTCTCTTTTGTTTCCCTCACCTGGTTGCTATGCAAACAGAGCTAAGCCAGGAGCATCTGGACTGATAGTCAATTGGTTCCTAGTCCTATTTTGAGGCTGAGCAAATTCTCCCATCCAGCAGTGATGAAAAGACTAACAGTAGCCAGGTGGTAACCAGTAGCTAGGTGGTAACCAGTAGCTAGGTGGTAACCAGTAGCTAGGTGGTAACCAGTAGCTAGGTGGTAACCAGTAGCTAGGTGGTAACCAGTAGCTAGGTGGTAACCAGTAGCTAGGTGGTAACCAGTAGCTAGGTGGTAACCAGTAGCTAGGTGGTAACCAGTAACTAGGTGGTAACCAGTAGCTTGGTGGTAACCAGTAGCCAGGTGGTAACCAGTAGCCAGGTGGTAACCAGTAGCCAGGTGGTAACCAGTAAATAGATGGTAACCAGTAGCTAGGTGGTAACCAGTAGCCAGGTGGTAACCAGTAGCCAGGTGGTAACCAGTAGCTAGGTGGTAACCAGTAGCCAGGTGGTAACCAGTAACTAGGTGGTAACCAGTAGCCAGGTGGTAACCAGTAGCCAGGTGGTAACCAGTAGCCAGGTGGTAACCAGTAGCTAGGTGGTAACCAGTAGCCAGGTGGTAACCAGTAGCCAGGTGGTAACCAGTAGCCAGGTGGTAACCAGTAGCTAGGTGGTAACCAGTAACTAGGTGGTAACCAGTAGCTAGGTGGTAACCAGTAAATAGATGGTAACCAGTAGCTAGGTGGTAACCAGTAGCCAGGTGGTAACCAGTAGCTAGGTGGTAACCAGTAGCTTGGTGGTAACCAGTAGCCAGGTGGTAACCAGTAGCCAGGCGGTAACCAGTAGCTAGGCGGTAACCAGTAGCCAGGTGGTAACCAGTAACTAGGTGGTAACCAGTAGCTAGGTGGTAACCAGTAGCCAGGTGGTAACCAGTAGCCAGGTGGTAACCAGTAGCCAGGTGGTAACCAGTAACCGGCGGTCGTCGTCTCCGGTCTACTAGCTGCCACTGATCCTTTTCCCTTTTCTTTTGTTTATGTCTGTTTTGTGTTTCACCTGGTTTCATTTTGTTTAATTAGGGGGGTATTTATCTTGACATTTCCTTTGGGGTTTTGTGCGGGATTGTTTTCGTTTGACTGTCAGTTTGGGTTGCGTTTTCGTTAGTTCGTGTTTAACAGGTGGTTTTTCCCTGGACTGTGTCTGAGTGGGGTTTCATGGCTACTGCTGTAGTCCGGTGTCCTGTTCTTTTTGAGCTGGCTTAAATAAATGCCAGTTTCCTTCGGAACTTGTTTCTCCTGCGCCTGACTTCACACACACATCTCCTTGGGGAGTTCTGACACTGGTTCAAAATGGCAACAGTTGGCCTACCTGGCGCACAGGGCAGATGAACCGGGTGCACTGACCGCTAACAGCCTGAGACCCAAAAAAAAAGGCTTTATCGGGAGAGATGACGGTCAAGAGGCATGCGTCCTCCAAAACACCACCCTGCCGAGCCACAGTGCTTCTTGACACATTGCCTGGAAGCCACAGCCAATTTGTTGGAGGAAACACCATACAGTTGCCGACCAAAGTCAGCGTGCATGCGCCCGGCCTGCCACAAGGAGTCGCTAGAGTGCATGGGACAAGGACATCCCGGCCGGTCAAACCCTCCCCGAACCCGGACGAAACTGGGCCAATTGTGCGCTTCCTCATGGGCCTCCCAGTCACGGCCGGCTGCCTGGGATCGAGCCCGGGTCTGTAGTGGCACCTCTAGCACTGCGATACAGTCCCTTCGACCTCTGCGCCACTCGGCAGTCTCGGGGCCACTGCGCATCGCGCGCAGCTTAGAGGGAACATTGCTATTGATCAAATATAAAACATAGGCAGATGTGTTTCAGAAATATGAGAGAGAGATTTCATCATCAGACATTTCACATGATTACAACACAAACTCAGCAATATCTCTCTCACACGCACACACACACACACCCTGCATACACAAACACACACATTCACGTATCGAAAAGGGCAGGCTCTTCAGCTGAATCTGCTAAAACAACTCTGACCTTTTCCTTCCATTGTTTTATTGACCTCCGGCTCTCTTCCGCATCATCATGAGTGTGTCCCAAATGACACCCTATTCCCTGTATATTGCACTACATTTTACCAGAGCCTGTCATTCCACATAGTGTCCCCCTACCATTTTCCATCTAGATAGTTGGTCACCTACATGTTGCTTGCTATGCATATAGTTCAGTGAAAGATGCGAAGGGGAGAACGGCTCATAATAATGTCTGGAATGGAGCAAATGGATTGGTATCAAACACGTGGTTTCCATGTGGTTGACACCATTCCATTGACTCCATTTCAGCCATTATTATGAGCCGTTCTCCCCTTCGCAGCTTTCACTGAACTATATGCATAGCAAGCAACACCTGGCCATGCTGCTGCTCCAGTTTCAACTTCCACCTGACTGTGCTGCTGCTCCAGTTTCAACTGTTCTGCCTTATTATTATTCGACCATGCTGGTCATTTATGAACATTTGAACATCTTGGCCATGTTCTGTTATAATCTCCACCCGGCACAGCCAGAAGAGGACTGGCCACCCCACATAGCCTGGTTCCTCTCTAGGTTTCTTCCTAGGTTTTGGCCTTTCTAGGGAGTTTTTCCTAGCCACCGTGCTTCTACACCTGCATTGCTTGCTGTTTGGGGTTTTAGGCTGGGTTTCTGTACAGCACTTTGAGATATCAGCTGATGTACGAAGGGCTATATAAATAAATTTGATTTGATTTGATTTTGATTATTATGTACCGTCCTCCCCTCAGCAGCCTCCACTGATATAGTAATATGTCTGTCATATTGAGGTGTCTAGCTATAAGTTAAACCTGATCAATCAATTAGATAGGTGTAAGCAATTATGGTAATTCCAAATCCCCTTCACCAGGTGTCTTCGCTAGATAGACAGAGAAAGAGAGGGTGGGAGGAAGTGAGAAGGAAAGGATGAAATGAAAGTGAGGTGGGAAAAGTGGAAGAGAGAGAGGTGGGAAGGGTGGGAGGAAGTGAGAAGGAAAAGATGAAAGTGAGAAAGGGAGAGAGAGGTGGGAAGAGAGTGGAAGACAGAGAGAGAGAGAGATAGAGAGAGAAACTGAGAGAGAAAGACAGCAGTGTAAATGTACTTAGACTTGAGTATTTCAACAACTCTTCTCTTCCAACTTGTTAGGCAAATCACATGTACCTACGGGGGATGGATGGCCAGCCACACAGGAGCGTGATTTTTACTAAGGAGGAGAAGGAGGCCATGCTGACCGAGATGCAAACTATGCTTCTTCTGACAGGGAATTGTGAAGGAGGTGGACAGCTGGGCAATTGAAATAACCTTCTGTTTATCAATCACATTCTATTATATCTGAAATGATTATGATTTCAATGAATGTCATATCAGAGAGCACATAATGTTTCAATTTGTCACTTTGTGCTTAAAGGTACCCTGTCTACCCTGTCTATCCTGTCTTGTCACTTTGTGCTTAAAGGTACCCTGTCTAGCCTGTCTATCCTGTCTTGTCACTTTGTGCTTAAAGGTACCCTGTCTAGCCTGTCTTGTCACTTTGTGCTTAAAGGTACCCTGTCTACCCTGTCTACCCTGTCTTGTCACTTTGTGCTTAAAGGTACCCTGTCTACCCTGTCTATCCTGTCTTGTCACTTTGTGCTTAAAAGGTCTACCCTGTCTACCCTGTCTTGTCACTTTGTGCTTAAAGGTACCCTGTCTAGCCTGTCTATCCTGTCTTGTCACTTTGTGCTTAAAGGTACCCTGTCTAGCCTGTCTTGTCACTTTGTGCTTAAAGGTACCCTGTCTACCCTGTCTAGCCTGTCTTGTCACTTTGTGCTTAAAGGTACCCTGTCTACCCTGTCTTGTCACTTTGTGCTTAAAGGTACCCTGTCTACCCTGTCTTGTCACTTTGTGCTTAAAGGTACCCTGTCTACCCTGTCTTGTCACTTTGTGCTTAAAGGTACCCTGTCTAGCCTGACAGACGTTCGAGAGGGCGAAGACTGTGGCGACGGAGTTGAAGCCCATCAAAGTTGTTTCACCATGGCACATGATCAGTAAGTGTCCCAATTCAAATTTTGCCCTGATAAGTTGTTTTGGAATGGTTACTTTATTTGACCACAGCAGAGTTCAATATTATAGAATGTGTGTGTTTGTGTCAGAGCTGGAGGCAGAGAAAGCTGAGCGGCGGTGGTATGAGGAGGCAGCACGGCAGCCAAATGTCTTGGGGGTGGGCACACGGGGAGTAGGAGACCTGAGCCAACTCCCCGTGCTTACCGTGGAGAGAGGTGGACCAGGCAGGCACCGTGTTATGCCGTGAGGCGCACGGTGTCCCCGGTGCGCAGGCATAGCCCGGTGCGTTACATCGTAGTGCCTCGTATCAGCCGGGCTAGAGTGGACATCGAGCCAGGTGCCATGAAGCCGGCTCAGCACATCTGGTCTCCAGTGCGTCTCCTTGGGCCGGGGTACATGGCACCAGCCCTACGCACGGTGTCCCCGGTTCGCCAGCACAGCCCAGTGCGGTCTGTTCCACCTCACCGCACTGGCCTGGCAACAGGGAGTATCCAGCCAGGTAGGGTTGTGCAGGCTCGGTGCTCGAGACTTCCAGTGCGCCTCCACGGTCCGGTCTATCCGGTGCCTCCTCCACGCATCAGGCCGGTGGCAGCCCCACGCACCAGGCTGTCTCTCCGTCTCCTTCCTCCAGGTGCTCCCGTCTGTCCAGCGCTGACTGAGTCTCCCGTCTGTCCAGCGCTGCCGGAGTCTCCCGTCTGTCCAGCGCTGCCGGAGTCTCCCGTCTGTCCAGCGCTGCCGGAGTCTCCCGTCTTTCCTGAGCTGCCGGAGTCTCCCGTCTTTCCTGAGCTGCCGGAGTCTCCCGTCTGTCCTGAGCTGCCGGAGCCGCCCGTCTGTCCTGAGCTGCCGGAGCCGCCAGTCTGGCCTTGGCTGCCGGAGCCGCCCGTCAGTCAGGAGCTGCCGGAGCCGTCCGTCAGTCAGGAGCGGCCGGAGTCGCCCTTTACTCCGGTGCTGCCGGAATCGCCTGACGGAGCTGTTTCTGTTGTGCTTTTTGTTTCTTTGTTTGATAGTGTTCAGTTTAAATAAATAACATGAACAAGTACCACGCTGCACTTTGGTCCTCACCTTCTTCCACCGACGACCGTTACAGTAATCTTCTCTCTAACACTTTAAATGTTAGGGTGGAACTCATCGGAGCCTCCATTCATTCCAGGAATGGAAATCGCTGGTGTCTGACGGTGACCAATCACTTTACCAAGTGGGTGGAGGCAATACCTATTCGTGCTTAACTCTATATTCCCTTCTGTAACCCATTAGAAAGGGTGCTTGGAACCAAACATAGATTTGAGTTTTGTATGATACCCATCAATGATGGACATCGTCAACACCCACGGTTCTCCTGAGGTCATCTTGAGTGACCGAGGTGATGAACGCTGGAACAAGGTACGGATGTTATAGGTTGTATTCTGTCACCAATGGTTTGTTTGATTTGTTTTTCCATGGTATATAATCAGACTTATTTCAATATCTTACATTGTCAATAGATATCGCTTTTCTACTGTATATACAGTTATTACATATACTGTAGTCTTTCCAATGTGTGATTGACTTAGTGTTGTTTGTCTTTTGCTATGTTTGTATAAAGTACTTTCAGATCACTGATACTCCACCTGATGTGGTGGAAGTTGTCGTACCAGATCAGAACACCTTCGAGGACCACCTTCAGTCACAGACTGAGAAGGATGTGGAGGTAAAAATGATTGTCCACTGTTCATTTATTTTCTGTCCCTCTAAGAGATATGTAAGAAATGTATTTGTAATATGAACTATATTTGCATTTATTCCTGTTATCTATCAAGGTGAGACTGAACATGGACAAGGCGCAGGAGAAACAGAAGGAGAGCTACCGGAGCAGAATCAAGAAGGGGACCAAGTGCTACCACATCTGGGCGAATGACTTGGTTTGGAAGAAGGACGAAAGGAAGGTGAGACCTAGGAAACCGCTCTGCTCCTAGCTGGGGTCACCATCTGTTAAGGTGAATATATAATATGTCAGATAAGAAGTATTTGCATTTGCTTTTTTTTCTCTTTGTCTTACTAGGGTTACCTCGGGGGAAGCCAACAATCTCCCCATCCACCAGAACCAGTGAGTTTGGATCAGTCTGATTATCTGTGCTCTGAAACGGAGAGGGACCAGCTTGAGGTAGGCTATACCTTCCAAAAGTGTTAAAGTACATACACTGTATCTCCCATTTATAACACTGCACTAATCCATCAAATTGTAACCTGTGTGTTTGCTTGTTTATGTCTGTCTCCTATCATGTTCCCTTTAACTCTGCTCCTGTTCTCCAGGACCTAGGGGTTCTGCCTAACACCCAGACCTGGATCCACCTGATGTCCTCCATTACCAACCACCCTCCAACTTTTCATTACATCATCTACAGCTACTGTTGTTGTCCTGATGTCATTATCTGCTAAGAAAGTTTTCTTGCTCTATCATATTGGACACATAATATGTGAGATACACAGATGAAATAAAAACACTAGCACTGTAAACACTCAGAAGAAAGAGAGCAGCAGTGTCTAGGCTTTGCAGTCTCCCTCTTCAAGTCCCCCTTCTGAGACTGGCTGCCTGTTGAGAAGAAATGACATGCACAATCTCCCACCCACACAGCAACCACCTCCTCAAAATTCCACACAACACAATTCAGTATTTTAGTCTACGATTGCCATGTGAGTGTACAACAAATCTGTAAAAATAAATGAATGACCCAACTGTACCAAAAAAGACCAACGTTTATGTATTACAGGTTGGTTTTCACAGCTGTTTCACAAGGTCTTCATTATTGTAAGATGTAAGGTATCCTTTGATGGTATTTATTTGTTCTACATTATTGTTGTATCCTAGGACCCACAACAGATACATATATATTGAACCACTAGGGTGTACTAATGAGCTGTGTGAGATGGAACAACATGAATCATCATAGAGGGGTAGTGAAATGACATTATTTCAGTGTAGATACGGGAGGGGCAGGTTGAAATAAAGACGTTACAGCCAGACAAGACAGTGTATGAATCAAACGGATTTGCGTATGAATGGTGTGGAAATGATCTGACCTCCCGATCTGTAAGGTAAGTAACTTTCAAGCAGATTAGACGTTTTATTTGCCATTTCCTAAACGTAGCAACATTTAAAACATTTATTTCATGTTGTAATGTTAACAAGGTATCCAAAAGTAGTTTGAAGTAATGTTTTCATTTTATTAGCTGAACAAAACTTGTTTAAACAGCGAAATTGTGGCGGAAATCTGTTATTTTTCATTTTTTAAACAACTAATTGACTGATATCGGTTCAATAATTCGAATTCCATGTCATTCCGCTCAATGTACAGTTTCTATCGAGATAAATCAGATCAAGCCTGAACTGTGCGATGTTGTAGGTCAGTTGTAGTTTCCAGCAGGCCAATATTCTACATAGTTTAGCACAAAAAAACATGGTAATTAACTACAATGGCCATAATCCATTGCGTGCCTACTTGTCCGTTCTGTGTGGGGAGGGGCAGACAAGGAGAGGGAGAGATAAGACAGAAGAGTGCTCAATCGAGAGGATAGAGAGCAACTGCTTCGCGAGGTATCTATACCTGAAAATACATTGTCTAAGTGATTGACAGCTGGTATTCAGCAGTCATTAAAATCATTATTTACTTTGAAGAACTACTAAATTTGTCAGATGGCATAGACAGCAGCTCTATAGAGATGAGATTATGATTTGGAATTAATTCAAGTCATCAAATAAAACAAATGTTATACACAACAACTGAAATATTTTGTTAAAATAAAGTAATGTGAATAAATGATGGTAAATAAGTGATAAGCAATAATTGGCCATCTCTACCATCATGGGACGTTTATTAATTGTTTTATTTATTATGTGTTGTTACACATTATGCATAGAGCATTTAAAATCTAAACCGAATTTGAAAACCGTGATTATTTGTTGAAAATCAAATAAGACCAGAGACCGTGTGTGTTTTTGTGTGTGTGTTTATAAGAGCTCCACACCTCCTACATCCTTCCCACCCCTGACATAACACACACAGAGGGGTGTGAAGGAGAGCTGTCTAAGCAGAGAGAGATCCTGAGCAGAGCCCAGATCTCTCTCTCTCCCTCTCTCTTTCTCTCTCCCTCTCTCCACCAGACACAGCTTCATTGTTATTCAGAGTAGCAAGCAACAACTGGAGCCAAATCTGTCCACTCTCCACTCTTTAATTTGCAATCATCCCTCCTTTGCTCATCATGGCCTCAAATCATGTGTTTTGTCTCCAACACCTCAATGATGGAAGAACCTGAATGTTCTCTCTATCAGAAGGACCCCGTGATCTTGTGGAGCTGTGATGTAGCACCAGGATGGAATAAGGTGGAATAAGATGGCTTTTGATCCCAGTTTCATGTGTGCTCTTGAAGGCACTGAGTCATTATCAAACGATTGTCTGTATTACCATGTTGTGGTAATGGTTTGGACTGGCGATGACCATCTCAGGTCTCTTCGGGACTACACAGTATTCTCTTCCCACAGCCATGGTGTCTGTTTAGCCATAGCAGCAGTAGCAGACCGGAGGAGACATTCTATCATTTCTAAGCACTGAGATGACTAGCAAGAAACTACATCACTAAGAAAGTGAGAGTGCCAAGGCTTTCTATGAAGCATTTCACTCACAGCCCTCTCTTTTTCTGCATGAGAGAAAAAGACCATGTCACATAGAGAGGCCACACCATAGACCATCAGGCTTAGAGATCAAATCAGGAATTGTAAATAACGATAACCTCAACCAATGTCCCATTCTTCACTTCCTGTGTGAAGTAGGCTAGAGAGGGAAAAGCAGAATGGCAGTATTTCATGAGAGTTGTAGGAGAACGAGAACTAGAGGGGGATAGTGAATGAGAGAGAGACTCAGTGAGCATAGCCTTGCTATTGAGAAAGTCCCCTGTAGGCAGACCTGGTTCTCAAGAGAAGACAGGCTATGTGCTCACTGCCCACAAAATGAGGTGGAAACTGAGCTGCACTTCGTAACCTCCTGCCAAATGTTTGACCATATTAGAGACACATATTTCCCTCAGATTACACAGATCCACAAAGAATTTGAAGACAAACCCAATTTTGATAACCTCCCATATCTACTGGGTGAAATACGACAGTGTGCCATCAAGGCAGCAAGATGTGTGACCTGTTGCCACAAGAAAAGGGCAACCAGTGAAGAACAAACACCATTGTAAATACAACCCATATCTACTTCACTTGCTTTGGCAATGTTAACATATGTTTCCCATGCTAATAAAGCCCTTAAATTGAATGAGAGAGAGGGAGAGAGAAAGAGAGAGAGAGAGGGAGAGAGAAAGAGAGAGAGAGAGAGAGAGAGAGAGAGAGAGAGAGAGAGAGAGAGAGAGAGAGAGAGAGAGAGAGAGAGAGAGAGAGAGAGAGAGAGAGAGAGAGAGAGAGTCAGGGGCCCACTGCCAAAATAGTAACAACATCAATACACGTCACTGCTCTTCTTCACACATGACTGAGAGAAGGGAAGGGCCCTGCAGAGATGACAAATCATAGCCAGTGCCGAGACCAAAGCACAAATGGAAGACATGAAAATGGAAGACACCCTCTAAAATGCATAAACACATACAAGAATGCATGGTGTGAGTCTTCTGTCCACATCAGCCCAGCAATGTACACTGGGCATGTGCAAGAATGAGCACAATCAAGGATGCCCATTCCTTTGCTTTTTGTTGTCATGTGACTAGAGTAGACTGCAGGAGTTGTGGATGATGGTAGGTTGTGTAGATAAAGTAGCTCAACTAGTCAGTAGCTAGCTGGCACTGTATGAAATCTTTGCCATATCCAGAGCTAGTCTCCTACCTCGTGTGACCTGCCTTAGTCCCTCCTCAGGCCCAGTGGAAGCCAGGCCAGTTTTTCTTTCTATAAAGATACAGATAGGAGGAGAGGACAGTCATCTATCACCTCTGTGTGACAGCGTAACACCGTATAGCTGGCTGTCCCCCCTGCTGCTCTCCTCTGCTGCAGCCTGTTTAATATGAAGGCCTATTGATGGCTATCTGCTACCCACTGCTGTAGCCTGTTTAATATGAAGGCCTATTGATGGCTATCTGCTACCCACTGCTGCAGCCTGTTTAATATGAGGCCTATTGATGGCTATCTGCTACCCACTGCTGTAGCCTGTTTAATATGAAGGCCTATTGATGGCTATCTGCTACCCACTGCTGTAGCCTGTTTAATATGAAGGCCTATTGATGGCTATCTGCTACCCACTGCTGTAGCCTGTTTAATATGAAGGCCTATTGATGGCTATCTGCTACCCACTGCTGTAGCCTGTTTAATATGAAGGCCTATTGATGGCTATCTGCTACCCACTGCTGTAGCCTGTTTAATATGAAGGCCTATTGATGGCTATCTGCTACCCACTGCTGTAGCCTGTTTAATATGAAGGCCTATTGATGGCTATCTGCTACCCACTGCTGTAGCCTGTTTAATATGAAGGCCTATTGATGGCTATCTGCTACCCACTGCTGTAGCCTGTTTAATATGAAGGCCTATTGATGGCTATCTGCTACCCACTGCTGTAGCCTGTTTAATATGAAGGCCTATTGATGGCTATCTGCTACCCACTGCTGCAGCCTGTTTAATATGAAGGCCTATTGATGGCTATCTGCTACCCACTGCTGTAGCCTGTTTAATATGAAGGCCTATTGATGGCTATCTGCTACCCACTGCTGTAGCCTGTTTAATATGAAGGCCTATTGATGGCTATCTGCTACCCACTGCTGTAGCCTGTTTAATATGAAGGCCTATTGATGGCTATCTGCTACCCACTGCTGTAGCCTGTTTAATATGAAGGCCTATTGATGGCTATCTGCTACCCACTGCTGTAGCCTGTTTAATATGAAGGCCTATTGATGGCTATCTGCTACCCACTGCTGTAGCCTGTTTGATGGCTATCTGCTACCCACTGCTGTAGCCTGTTTAATATGAAGGCCTATTGATGGCTATCTGCTACCCACTGCTGTAGCCTGTTTAATATGAAGGCCTATTGATGGCTATCTGCTACCCACTGCTGTAGCCTGTTTAATATGAAGGCCTATTGATGGCTATCTGCTACCCACTGCTGTAGCCTGTTTAATATGAAGGCCTATTGATGGCTATCTGCTACCCACTGCTGTAGCCTGTTTAATATGAAGGCCTATTGATGGCTATCTGCTACCCACTGCTGCAGCCTGTTTAATATGAAGGCCTAATGGCTATCCTACCCACTGCTGAGCCTGTGGCTATGAAGGCCTATTGATGGCTATCTGCTACCCACTGCTGTAGCCTGTTTAATATGAAGGCCTATTGATGGCTATCTGCTACCCACTGCTGTAGCCTGTTTAATATGAAGGCCTATTGATGGCTATCTGCTACCCACTGCTGTAGCCTGTTTAATATGAAGGCCTATTGATGGCTATCTGCTACCCACTGCTGTAGCCTGTTTAATATGAAGGCCTATTGATGGCTATCTGCTACCCACTGCTGTAGCCTGTTTAATATGAAGGCCTATTGATGGCTATCTGCTACCCACTGCTGTAGCCTGTTTAATATGAAGGCCTATTGATGGCTATCTGCTACCCACTGCTGTAGCCTGTTTAATATGAAGGCCTATTGATGGCTATCTGCTACCCACTGCTGCAGCCTGTTTAATATGAAGGCCTATTGATGGCTATCTGCTACCCACTGCTGTAGCCTGTTTAATATGAAGGCCTATTGATGGCTATCTGCTACCCACTGCTGTAGCCTGTTTAATATGAAGGCCTATTGATGGCTATCTGCTACCCACTGCTGTAGCCTGTTTAATATGAAGGCCTATTGATGGCTATCTGCTACCCACTGCTGTAGCCTGTTTAATATGAAGGCCTATTGATGGCTATCTGCTACCCACTGCTGTAGCCTGTTTAATATGAAGGCCTATTGATGGCTATCTGCTACCCACTGCTGCAGTGCTGTGGTGGCAGTGGCCACGCTTTGTCACTTCATTAGAAGTGTGCAGACGGGGTGACCTTGCACTTTGTCTCCTCTTCGTCACTCCTCCAGCGGTCCCTCTTTCCTTCATCACTCACTCTTTCTCCTTCTCCTCTGACGGACCAAGCAGGCAACCAGCCAGCCAGCCAGTTCCCTCCGCTCTGTACTCTCTCTCTCTCTCTCTCTCTCTCGCTCTCTCTCTCCCTTTGTCCTCATCCCTTTCTTCTCCCTCTCTACCCCCTCCCTCCATCCTCTCCTTCCTTCATTACCAGATGTTGTCACATCTCCCGGTTGCCCCCCACCTGCCATCCCGCTCCCCTGCCGTACCACCCTGGTTATTTATAGTGTCACACAAAGCGGTGGGGAAGGTGGCTACAACAGCCACCCACACACACACCCACCCACCCACACACATACACACACACCCACACACACACCCACACACACACACACACACACACACACACACACACACACACACACACACACCACACCCACCCACCCCACACACACACACACACACACACACACACACACACACACACACACACACACACACACACACACACACACACCCACACACACACACACACACACACACACACACACACACACACACACACTTAGGGCGCCACTTTGATGTGTTATTATCAATGCTGTTTGATATCAGCTGTACCTGCAGTCACAATGTACTCCGTGGTCTGTGTTCTACACCGTGTAAATGCATCCTACCTGCTTCTCTGACATGACGTACAGATAGCTGTGGTCCAGTGAAAAGGCCATGTCTCTGAGGATGGAGCTGCCTTCCTTGATGACCAACACCGTTTCATACTGGACCCCACCGTGAGGAGGACCGTCCACACGGATCTGATGACCAGAGACACACAGGTTAACATTACTGTATTAAACACGCCCTGACCAGGGACACACAGGTTAACATTACTGTATTAAACACACCCTGACCAGGGACACACAGATTAACATTACTGTATTAAACACACCCTGACCTAGGGACACACAGGTTAACATTACTGTATTAAACACACCCTGACCTAGGGACACACAGGTTAACATTACTGTATTAAACACACCCTGACCTAGGGACACACAGGTTAACATTACTGTATTAAACACGCCCTGACTGAAGGACACACAGGTTAACATTACTGTATTAAACACACCCTGACCAGGGACACACAGATTAACATTACTGTATTAAACACACCCTGACCTAGGGACACACAGGTTAACATTACTGTATTAAACACACCCTGACCTAGGGACACACAGGTTAACATTACTGTATTAAACACACCCTGACCTAGGGACACACAGGTTAACATTACTGTATTAAACACACCCTGACCTAGGGACACACAGGTTAACATTACTGTATTAAACACGCCCTGACCTAGGGACACACAGGTTAACATTACTGTATTAAACACACCCTGACCTAGGGACACACAGGTTAACATTACTGTATTAAACACGCCCTGACCTAGGGACACACAGGTTAACATTACTGTATTAAACACACCCTGACCTAGGGACACACACTGAGGTTAGATATGACTTTAGTCTATGGAAAACTCATAAATAGGGTTGTACAGCATTTCACATGGGCTCACTACGGATAAGATCAGATTTAACATGCCATTGAGAATCCAATTTAAAATACCAAAACAGGGCTCTACAGTGCAACCATCTTACTCATATATGTGCCTAAATATTTTGCTGTGCGACCTGGAGTTTTCATTTAGGAGCACCAGTGAGACGAGAAAAATTAAAGGATTCTAGCTTTATTACCTGAAATATTTTGTGTGCCTACATTTTTCAAAACATGCTTCTTGTAAAAAAAGGTCAGCATCAAGCCCTGCAGAAGTTAACACGGTTTGTTGTATATTTTTTCTCACGTTGAAGTTTGACATCAGTTAAAGTTTGAATCCACCTCTGATTGAAAACCCATATTACCACAGTGTAATAACTTTTGAATGTCTCATTTTAGGGATGTGTTCAGCACGACGACCCTCTGTGACGACCCTCTGTGACGACCCTCTGTGACGACCCTCTGTGACATACCTACACATCTCGTCTTAGCACCAGTTACCGCTTCCCAAATAAAGGTGACTGTAAATCTCTGGAAGAATCCTGGCGACTGGCGGTGGCGTGAGAGAGAGATGGTTCTGTGATGTCACTGGTCACTGTGGTAACATGAAAGCTGATGGTTCTATCATCTGTTGGGCCCCTCCTCTCTACAGCCATGTATCTATTCACACAGTGACAGGTCCAAAGAGCACCCCACCCCACAATGAAACCTTTGCCCTTACCGCACCCACCCAGGGGGTTGTCTCAAGGTCTGTCATTAGGGTCCCCTGGGAGTAGGGGCAAGGGGCGTAACAGTGAGGCGGTAGCAAGTAGCCAAACACAAAAGAACAAAGGTTAAATAAGTTCAACACAACCCCTGATTCATGGTCTCTAAGACAAGAGGTTAGTCAGGGTTAGCCAAGCCCATAGAGCAGCGCCAGCAGTGCTGCATGCTTCTGTATGGTTCTGTATGGTACTGTATGGTTCTGTATGGTTCTGTATGGTGCTGTATGCTTCTGTATGGTTCTGTATGGTGCTGTATGCTTCTGTATGGTTCTGTTTTGTTCTGTATGGTGCTGTATGCTTCTGTATGGTTCTGTATGGTGCTGTATGGTTCTGTATGGTTCTGTATGGTTCTGTATGGTGCTGTATGCTTCTGTATGGTTCTGTATGGTGCTGTCTGCTTCTGTATGGTGCTGTATAGTGCTCTATGATGCTGTATGGTTCTGTATGGTTCTGTATAGTGCTGTATGGTTCTGTATGGTTCTGTATGGTGCTGTCTGCTTCTGTATGGTGCTGTATGGTGCTCTATGATGCTGTATGGTTCTGTATGGTTCTGTATAGTGCTGTATGGTTCTGTATGGTGCTGTATGGTTCTGTATGGTTCTGTATGGGCAAGGAGCACAGCTCAAAGACTGAATAACTTGTGAACATAAGCGGAATCAGAAAACCAGTGGTTCATTTCCATGTTAGTCCTGACCTTCCCCCTGCCTCCCTGCCCAGTAGCAGTGTAATGGAAACACAAGCCTGGTAGCATAGCTACATATGTGAAAACCATATGTACAGGATGTGGGGGAGACACCCGACCAGCATTAACCTGGTTACTGACATTTACAGCAGAGAGGGAGATGAAGAAGGAGAACTATACAAGCAATATGTTCATCCATAAAGCATGAGGGAGACATGCCATGAACCCATGTTGTGAGATGCTGCTGTTGACCCAGGGTGACGTGCGTGTGTGTGTGTGTGTGTGTGTGTGTGTGTGTATGTGTGTGTGTGTGTATGTGTGTGTGTGTGTGTGTGTGTGTGTGTGTGTGTGTGTGTGTGTGTGTGTGTGTGTGTGTGTGTGTGTGTGTGTGTGTGTGTGTGTGTGTGTGTGTGTGTGTGTGTGTGTGTGTGTGTGTGTGTGTGTGTGTGTGTGTGTGTGTGTGTGTGTGTGTGTGTGTGTGTGTGTGTGTGTGTGTGTGTGTGTGTGTGTGTGTGTGTGTGTGTGTGTGTATGTGCGTGTGTGTGTGTGTGTGTGTGTGTGTGTGAGTGAGTGAGGGACCTGGCTGTCTGTAATGTGGATCTACAGTTGAAGTCAGAAGTTTACATACACTAAGTTTGGAGTCATCAAACTTGTTTTTCAACCACTCCACAAATTTCTTGTTAATTAACAAACTTTAGTTTTGGCAAGTCAGTTAGGACATCTACTTTGTTTACAGCATTATTTCACTATAAAGTCACAATTTTCCAAAAATTGTTTACAGACTGATTGAGTCAAGGCTCATTTACATAATTTGAGTCAATTGGAGGTGTACCTGCGGATATATTTCAAGGCCTACCTTCAAACTCAGTGCCTCTTTGCTTGACATCATGAGAAAATCAAAAGAAATCAGCCAAGACCTCAGAAAAAAAAAATTGGAGACCTCCACAAGTCTGGTTCATCCTTGGGAGCTTTTTCCAAATGCCTGAAGGTACCACGTTCACCTGTACAAACAATAGTACGCAAGTATAAACACCATGGGACCACGCAGCCGTCATACCGCTCAGGAAGGAGATGCGTTCTGACTCCTAGAGATGAATGTACTTTGGTGCGAAAAGTGCAAATCAATCCCAGAACAACAGCAAAGGACCTTGTGAAGATGCTGGAGGAAACAGGTACTAAAGTATCTATATCCACAGTAAAATGAGTCCTATATCAACATAACCTGAAAGGCCGCTCAGCAAGGAAGAAGCCACTGCTCCAAAACCGTCATAAAAAAGCCAGACTACGGTTTGCAACTGCACATAGGGACAAAGATCGTACTTTTTGGAGAAATGTCCCCTGGTCTGATGAAACAAAAAATAGAACTGTTTGGCCATAATGACCATTGTTATGTTTGGAGGAAAAGGGGGAGGCTTGCAAGCCGAAGAACACCATCCCAACCGTGAAGCACAGAGGTGGCAGCATCATGTTGTGGGGGTGCTTTGCAGCAGGAGGGATGGTGCACTTCACAAAATAGATGGAATCATGAGGAAGGGAAAATATGTGGATATATTGAAGCAACATCTCAAGACATCATTCAGGAAGTTAAAGCTTGGTTGCAAAGGGGTCTTACAAATGGACAATGACCCAAAGCATACTTCCAAAGTTCTGGGAAAATGGCTTAAGGACAACAAAGTCAAGGTATTGGAATGGTCATCACAAAGCCCTGACCTCAATCCTATAGAAAATGTGTAGGCAGAACTGAAAAAGTGTGTGTGAGCAAGAAGGGCTACAAACCTGACTCAGTTACACCAGCTCTGTCAACTTATTGTGGGAAGCTTGTGGAAGGCTACCCAAAATGTTTTACCCAAGTTAAACATTTTAAAGGCAATGCTACCAAATACTAATTGAGTGTATGTAAACTTCTGACCAACTGGGAATGTGATGAAATAAATAAAACCTGAAATAAATAATTCTCTCTACTATTATTCTGACATTTTACATTCTTAAAATAAAGTGGTGATCTTAACTGACCTAAGACAGGGAATTTTTACTAGGATTAAATGTCATGTATTGTGAAAAACTGAGTTTAAATGTATTTGGCTAAGGGGTATGTAAACTTCTGACTTCAACTGTATGTACCTTCCCTAACAGGGATAGGGCTGGCTGTTTTGTTCTGTCTGTCTGCAGACACAGGGGAACACTCGATAACTCTGACCTTCCACACACACAGTCTGCACTTCATCTCAATCAGACCTCTATCACACAACATACTGCCAGGGAGCTCTGAACACGGTCACCGCCTATTTCTTTCACTCACTCACTCACTCACTCACTCACTCACTCACTCACTCACTCACTCACTCACTCACTCACTCACTCACTCACTCACTCTCTCACACACACACACACACACACACACACACACACACACACACACACACACACACACACACACACACACACACACACACACACACACACACACACACACACGCACCCACACAGCTTCCCCAGAGTGCACTTCCAGTCCCAGCCCTCCGCCTGAAGTCTGTCCATCCAGGGGTTCTAAACAGCCCCAGTGTTCAGTGTTCATGTTCATCACCCTGCTTGTTTCTCTACCAGTGACCCTGGAAAGGTTAAAAGCCCCCACTTTAACCCCTGAGTGAACACTCACACACCAGCGGGTCTAAACAGACCACTGTCAGGTAAACATGAACTGACATAAAAGATTTATGGCCTCCCCCAATCTCTCCCTCCACTCACCCTGCATCTCTCCCCCCACACTCTCTCCCTCCCCCACTCTAGCCTTGGCTCCTGAGTCACATAGAGAGATAATGGAATCAACATTAATGACAGTCCACAGCCCCCACCGCCCCTCTGCTCCTTGTCCCTCTCTCACAGCCCCATGCAGCAGACCCTGTTCTGCAGAGGTGCTCAACTCCCCTCCAACATACTCCACAAGCAGAGAAATGATTCCAGGCATGCAGCTTGTGAGGTAGAGTTCTTCAACATCTCCCTTGAAATGGTCAGACAGATGCACTTTGCAGAGAGAGAGAGAGAGAGAGAGAGAGAGAGAGAGAGAGAGAGAGAGAGAGAGAGAGAAAGCAAAAGAGCGAGAGAGAGCGGGATATAGAGAGAGTGAGAGAGCAAGATAGAGTTGAGAGAACTCTAGAGAGGGCGAGAGAGAGAGAGACAGAGAGAGAGAAATGACCTGGAGCAGGTAATGGAGGAAGCATGGGGCTGAGTGCAGTGTAGTGGAGATGTACAAGTGAACCCTGAGGGAGGGCTGATACCAGTGGGCTTCTATCCAAACAGAAAAGGCTCTCCTCTCTCCCACATCTGACCTCATGGTAGGTCACCTGAGACTTCCTCTACCCCAATCTCCCTTTTCCCATGATGAGTCTCTCAGCATCATACACTCACACCGGAAACCTGTTCTGTCCTGCTTCTCCCCTCAATTATTTATTTATAGGCTACTGAGAGAGAACGGTTCAGTTTACCAACCTCCTCTCCTCTCCTCTCCTCCCCTCTCCTCTCCTCTCCCTCAGAGAGTATTATACACCATTCATTACAGAAATCCCCTCTGCTAGGCCAACCTGAACCTAAAGGCTACTGCCACGTCCCTGCTTCTCTGGCTTAATGTCAACACCTCCACCATTACCAACGTTACTGTACCTCTCCCCAGAGGTTAGAGCAGAACCAGAGGAACAGAGACAGGGAGACAGATGGAGAAAGATGAGACTGTGTGAGAGGGGGGTCAGACCTTTAGCAGGCCATTGTTCGTGGAAACACGCCAAGGCCACGGAGCTGTGCAGCATTGCTAGCTGGCTAAAGGTTTAATTTTACTTTCACAATCATGAACCTTGTTTGCTGACCTAGAGTTGACTTCAGGACAGACTAGGGTGTATTCATACATATTGTATGGCATACATACTATGCCATCGAGAGCACTTACAGTTTACAGGGGGAAACTGAGGCAGAAATAGGTGTTAAAGGGTGCACTCAGATGTCTCCCTGATCAGCTAGAGAGCTATGAATGGGAGCAAGGACTGTGGTTGACTGGAGAGGGCAACCCTACTGTCTCTCCATCAACACGATAGAGAGGTGAGACCCAACCAGTGTGCCCTACTGTCTCCCCATCAACCCGATAGAGAGGAGAGACCCTACCAGTGTGCCCTACTGTCTCTCCATCAACCCGATAGAGAGGAGAGACCCTACCAGTGTTCCCTACTGTCTCTCCATCAACCCAATAGAGAGGAGAGACCCTACCAGTGTGCCCTACTGTCTCTCCATCAACCCAATAGAGAGGAGAGACCCTACCAGTGTGCCCTACTGTCTCTCCATCAACCCAATAGAAAGGAGACCCTACCAGTGTACCCTACTGTCTCTCCATCAACCCAATAGAGAGGAGAGACCCTACCAGGGTGCCCTACTGTCTCTCCATCAACCCAATAGAGAGGAGAGACCCTACCAGTGTGCCCTACTCTCTCTCCCATATTCAGAACCAGCTCAGGACCATGGCATCGTGGTTATTTTGGTGGGGCGGCTTGGGGTCTGTGGAAGGTGCTTCGGAAGCCCTAGGTGCTTCCCAGCTAGGGGCCTCTGCCAACTGGGCTCTTTTGATCAGGGCATGAAGATTGACCAAACTCCATTGCAAACTGTTCTTCTCTTCTTTCTCCTCTGTAGTTGGGAGGAAGTCTGCCAGGGTCTGGATCTCTGAGTGGCTGTCTGTGTGAAACAATTTGTCCAGGGAAAGTGCTGAATAAATCCAGCGGAAAAGTGCAATGAATGTGTGTGCAGCACGTTTAAGGATGTTCAATGCCTGGAGATGGGGGAAATGGGGGAGATGGGGGGGGGGATGCCTGGAGATGGGGGAAATGGGGGAGATGGGGGGGGATGGGGGAGAATGCCTGGAGATGGGGGAAATGGGGGAGATGGGGGGTGAAATGAGGGGGAGATGGGGGAAATGGGGGAGATGGGGGGGAATGCCTGGAGATGGGGGAAATGGGGGAGATGGGGGGGGGAATGGGGGAATGCCTGGAGATGGGGGAAATGGGGGAGGTGGGGGGGAAATGCCTGGAGATGGGGGAAATGGGGGAGATGGGGGAGGGAAATGCATGGAGATGGGGGGATGCCTGGAGATGGGTGAAATGGGGGAGACGGGGGGGGGAAATGCCTGGAAATTGGGGAAATGGGGGGATTGGGGGAGATGGGGGGGGGGGGGAATGACTGGAGATGGGGGAAATGGGGGGGATGGGGGAATGGGGGATATGGGGGAGATGGGGGAAATGGGAGGATGCCTCAGTTCTCTCATTTGACTCTTTTATATACATTCAAGTTATGTAACATATAAATGTATTCAATGTACAAACCGTTTAGCCTTGAGAATTCTTCCACTGAACATAGAGTATTGACCTAGCAACAGAACATGTAAACATGGAGCACTTAGCAAGTAGACATGTAGCACCATGAAAGAGGTTCATTTAGCTTCTGAATCTGACGATGAAAATATGTTTTCCGTTTCAGAAGCAGATATAGCAGTAAGTTGGTCTGTTTTTCTGGTGCATCCAATCGGTGATGATATGCTGCTTATTATCTGTGACATTGAAGAATATCCTCGAGCTCTAACGCTTGCTTTTGTTGATTTAAATAAGCCTTTTCATTTCAACAGCAGAAAACTATGCAGGTCCACCGCTTAAACACATGTATTTTTCACATTTGGAATTACAACTATTTTCCATCCCCAGCTGTGAATGAGGTTAGTGTCTGTGAACCAGACTCAATACGTTTCCTATGGTATCTGTGCCAACACTAACAGGCATACTGAGGGTGACTGGTGTATGTGCTGCACTTAAATACTCACCTCCATATAAATAGAATTACTACTTTATACTGTCATATATCTATTTCTATTACCACAATTAAGATGGTGGTGCAGTCTGCATCCCATTCTCAACAGTTATCTGTTAAAGAGACGCTGGGTTAGTTAGAAGCGGCTGAACAGTATATTGTACTGTAGGTACTAGAGCCAGCGCCTAGTGAGAGAGCTAGTTGACTGGGAGAGAAGACACTCCAGGCTTGAGGAGAATCTCCCAGTGCAATCTGTTGAGGAGACTATGAACTAGAGAGAGAGAGAATGCCTCAGCTGGGTGTATAGAGCCAGTAGCTCCCAGTGAGAGATCTATCTGACTGAGAGAACAGAGCAGAGCATAACTCCCACCACACCACAGTAATCTGTCCGGCAGCTATCCTATCTAGACTATCTATCTCCAATCTAATTCTGGACTAATCCATTCTCAGTCTGTTCAATTGTTGTGGCTGGCGATAGGATAGATAGGATAGGCGCTCCGCTGAAACTGCCTGGGCTTTATCTGACTGATCCATCACCCATCCCAAACACTGGATTAGATTCCACAAAAGCACATGGCTGTTTCCCAATTGGCACCCTATTTCCTACATAGTGCACTACTTCTGACCACGGTTTATAGGGCTCTGGTCAAAAGTAGTAAATTATATAGGGAGTAGGGTGCCATTTGGCATGTGCCGCATGGTTCTTCCAAGCACTGTGCCGCGCCCCACTGAACATATAGTGAGACGCCCAAAAAGTTAAACAGCTGCACCATCGAGAGCATCCTGACGGGTTGCATCACGGCCTGGTATGGCAACTGCTCTGCCTCAGACCACAAGGCGCTTCAGAGGGTCAAGCTTCCTGCCAAGCTTGCGGTCAATCTTGCGGTCCAACTTCCTGCCATCCAGGACATCTATACCAGGCGGTGTCAGAGGAAAGCCCAAAAATGTTCAAAGACACCAGCCACCCTAGTCATAGACTGTTCTCTCTGCTACCGCACAGCAAGCGGTAGTGGAGTCTAGGTCCAAAAGGCTTCTAAACAGCTTCTACCCCCAAGCCATATGACTCCTGAACAGCTAATCAAATGGCTACCCAGTCGATTTGCATTGCCCCCCCCCCCCACATGCCATGGCATGTGACAAATAAACTTTGATTTGATCTCTGCCAGAGGGGGTCAGGTGTTACCCCTGTTACATACTCAGTCACAGATCAGAGGGGGGAGAGAGGGTAACAGCCAAAATAAGACCTGACTA
Organism: Oncorhynchus tshawytscha; assembly: GCF_018296145.1. Classification (NCBI taxonomy): domain Eukaryota; kingdom Metazoa; phylum Chordata; class Actinopteri; order Salmoniformes; family Salmonidae; genus Oncorhynchus; species Oncorhynchus tshawytscha. Next base: position 70,493,946 of record NC_056444.1, on the reverse strand, counting down.
ATCAATCCCATTTCATCTGATGGAGCCCTATGAAGTCCTATCAGTCATTAGAATAGATGGGATGTGTGATGTGGGCTATCCTCTCAGGGAGCCTGATAATAACTGCTGGGCTCTAGCAGCACCACTGTGAAAGGCAATGGAGCTCATCTGAAAACTGCCATGGTTTGAGGTCCTGTGTGATGGCCCACTGTAGCCCTCAGCACTCCTTCTCACACTAACCTGCATTTCTATGTCAACAGTCTAATGTGGTCAGTCTTCTCTGCTCTAGTCTAGTATGTTAATGGGGCCTAGTTAGTCGGCTCTGATCTAGTATGTTAATGGGGCCTAGTTAGTCGGCTCTGATCTAGTATGTTAATGGGGCCTAGTTAGTAGGCTCTAGTCTAGTATGTTAATAAGGCCTAGTTAGTAGGCTCTGATCTAGTATGTTAATAAGGCCTAGTTAGTCGGCTTTGATCTAGTATGTTAATGGGGCCTAGTTAGTCGGCTCTGGTCTAGTATGTTAATAAGGCCTAGTTAGTAGGCTCTGATCTAGTATGTTAATAAGGCCTAGTTAGTAAGCTCTGATCTAGTATATTAATGGGGCCTAGTTAGTCGGCTCTGATCTAGTATGTTAATAAGGCCTAGTTAGTCGGCTCTGATCCAGTATGTTAATAAGGCCTAGTTAGTCGGCTCTGGTCTAGTATGTTAATGGGGCCTAGTTAGTTGGCTCTAGTCTAGTATATTAATGGAGCCTAGTTAGTCGGCTCTGATCTAGTATGTTAATAAGGCCTAGTTAGTAGGCTCTGATCTAGTATATTAATGGGGCCTAGTTAGTCGGCTCTGATCTAGTATGTTAATAAGGCCTAGTTAGTCAGCTCTGGTCTAGTATGTTAATGGGAGGCCTGGCTGGGCTGTGAGCCCACATGTCTGGGTGTGAGGTGTGGTGTGTTGATGGCTCCATCCTGGCTCCTGGGCCCTGGCTGATGGAGAGCTCCTCAGGGGCCGGTGGGGAAATTCATCACCCACACCAGGAGTAAGGTGCCATGGCTGTGCCACACTACCACCTCCTTGTCCCTGAACCATCACAGCACTGTATCCTCACTTCGACTCCACACACAGACATACCGTACCCATCAATTCACCCAGGACAGGACAGGGAAGGGCAGGCAGTAGAACACTGAGCTACAGCTAGATTCACCACCTCTTTCACCTCACATATCCCTTCTGGAAATCCCTCTTGCAATGTAGCAGACCTGAATTGTATTTCTTTACTGGTGGAATGGGAATACCCCCTGAAGTGGACAAAAATGAATGGGAAGTCATTGGCATCGGACAAACCATATACACATTGGCCAATACCACCCAATTCGGCGTTGATTCATGCAAAGTGTATTGCAACTGCCATATGGCGATTGCCTATTGTAACACTTTAAAAATTCAACAGGTGGTGAATTCGCTCCACCATGGTTTTTCATATTGGAAATGTCACCCAAGTCAACATCCAAAAGCAAAATTTTGAAAAAATGATTTTTTTGTCAAAAACTTATCACCCCTTAAAAAAGTGCTTTCTGGACCGTTTTTCGAAATTCTTTCGATTTTTGTCAATTACACATGTGTAAGAACTGTATGAATATACTTTTGTCCAATTTTATCTTCATATTTTTTTTTTTTTTTACATGGGCATAAGTAATATGTTTTGTCCATTTTCAATATGATTTCATAGGAAGTCAAAAGTCAAAAGTCAAAAATGTCAAAATTTTGTAAAAAACTTCACACACCCTTAAAAAGTGCTTTCTGGACCGTTTTTGTAATTTTGTGTCAATTACACACCTATAAGAACTGTATCAACATACTTTAATTGTATTTTACCATATGAAATTTGACATGCTCAAAAATGCAAAATTGACTGGCCTGATGAACACAGGATGGCCGAGCAGTGATAGTTGTTCCTTTCCATCACTCGTTGTGTTGATTTCATCATGTCCATTTGATGATGTTTTTCACATACAATCATATTGCAAGTGCACGTGCATTTGCAATATGGTTCAATGGGCATTTACCATATGAAATTTGACATGCTCAAAAATCCTGCAGAAATGCAAAATTGACTGGCCAGATGAACTCGGGATGGCCTGGCAGTGATAGTTGCTCCTTTCCATCGCTCGTTGTGTTGACTTCATCCTGTCCATTTTGTGATGTTTTTTCACATACAATCATATTGCAAGTGCACGTGCATTTGCAATATGGTTCAATGGGCATTTACCATATGAAATTTGACATGCTCAAAAATCCTGCAGAAATGCAAAATTGACTGGCCAGATGAACTCGGGATGGCCTGGCAGTGATAGTTGCTCCTTTCCATCGCTCGTTGTGTTGACTTCATCCTGTCCATTTTGTGATGTTTTTTCACATACAATCATATTGCAAGTGCACGTGCATTTGCAATATGGTTCAATGGGCATTTACCATATGAAATTTGACATGCTCAAAAATGCAAAATTGACTGGCCTGATGAACACAGGATGGCCGAGCAGTGATAGTTGTTCCTTTCCATCACTCGTTGTGTTGATTTCATCATGTCCATTTGGTGGTGTTTTTCACTATAGAATCATATTGCAAATGCACGTGCATTGTTGTGCAACTGGTAACCCAAAAATAAAAATATGGTTGTAAATGCATTTACCGGGACTCCTATTGTCCATGCCCGCTATGGGAGTACCCTACTACGGCCCTCTATCCATGGGGGCCGCCCGGAGTGCTTTATGGACTGTTTAAAATAGGCACCTGGTAACCCAAAAATAAAAATATGGTTGTAAAATGCAAGCGAGCTACGGTCAAGCGGGATATCTCGTTGAACTCGGCACGGCCTAGGGTATATGGTAATGCCATTGCCTGCTCTCTGTGTCTTTAAGCACCGCACTTTGTCACTCCATCCTTGCTGTGTGTGTGTGTGAGAGCTTTTCTTTGACATCTGTTGGGAGAAATGACTGACTTACAGTTTATGGGGATTGCCTAATCACACATATGAAGTTTTGAAAAGATCTGACCTTTTTAACCCTTGGAAACTGCCACTATGACATCATTTAAGGCACTTCCGGTTGGCACAGGAAGCTATAAATAAACCCATATCCTGATTGGGGTATGCCTTTACAGAATCCTGAGTTTTAAGTCTTTACGTTAAGAACTGAGTTATTTACAGAGGGTTTAGTGAGTGTGTGTTATTTCAGAAAATCATAGAAAATCACAGAAATCTCGCAGAGCTCCGCAGCACACTTTAAAAAGATTCGTATGAACACCCTGCAACTGGATCTGTAACCGTTGAAAAAAAAAAAAACACCTATCCGTGAACATCACCAATCTGTCATTGTACGATTTCTCTTAAAATGACGATAGATAAATGGCTGGTTCTTTTTTTATTGACACCGTAGGCTCCATGACTTTGACATGAAGTGGAAAAATAATTTCTCTATTTTCATTTTGGACCTTTAATCCCAGATAAATGGCCATAACTCAAAAACCGTTGAGGCCTGGACGCTATCTTGTTCGGGGCCAACTGCCCATTATGCCAAACCTACGCTCACCGAGTTTCGGCTTCGAAATATTTTCCGTTTCGAGATAAGGCCCCGTCGTGAATCGTGATGTTTTGTCCGATAGCAATATGATTGCTTATGCCCCCTGTGGGATATTCTGGGACAGTGGAAAAATGACTAAAATCTTATTATTTTTGTGAAACGGAAACCGAATGTCCGACAAAGTTCATTTGATGACTTCCTGGCAGGTCCGGCCCTGCCGCTCGGCCCGACGCCTCTCTGCAGTATTTTACAAACGTTTTCGGACGTCTAGTAAGGGACCGTACATTTGCAATATGGACTTTCTCACTAACCATACGGCAAATGCCGAAATGTTCCCTTAAGGTATGGAATGGAGGGTGGGTGGATACTAGTATTTCTTTCACCCATCTCTCTCTCTACCTCTACCTACAGTATCTCTCTCTCTACCTCTACCTACAGTATATCTCTCTACCTCTACCTACAGTATCTCTCTCTCTCTCTACCTCTACCTACAGTATCTCTCTCTCTACCTCTACCTACAGTATCTCTCTCTCTACCTCTACCTACAGTATCTCTCTCTCTACCTCTACCTACAGTATATCTCTCTACCTCTACCTACAGTATCTCTCTCTCTACCTCTACCTACAGTATCTCTCTCTCTACCTCTACCTACAGTATCTCTCTCTCTACCTCTACCTACAGCATCTCTCTCTCTACCTCTACCTACAGTATATCTCTCTACCTCTACCTACAGTATCTCTCTCTCTACCTCTACCTACAGTATCTCTCTCTCTACCTCTACCTACAGTATCTCTCTCTCTACCTCTACCTACAGCATCTCTCTCTCTACCTCTACCTACAGTATATCTCTCTACCTCTACCTACAGCATCTCTCTCTCTACCTCTACCTACAGCATCTCTCTCTCTACCTCTACCTACAGCATCTCTCTCTACCTCTACCTACAGTATCTCTCTCTCTACCTCTACCTACAGTATCTCTCTCTACCTCTACCTACAGCATCTCTCTCTCTACCTCTACCTACAGCATCTCTCTCTCTACCTCTACCTACAGCATCTCTCTCTCTACCTCTACCTACAGCATCTCTCTCTACCTCTACCTACAGCATCTCTCTCTCTACCTCTACCTACAGCATCTCTCTCTCTACCTCTACCTACAGTATCTCTCTCTCTACCTCTACCTACAGTATATCTCTCTACCTCTACCTACAGTATCTCTCTCTCTCTATCTCTACCTACAGTATATCTCTCTCTCTACCTCTACCTAGAGTATCTCTCTCTCTCTACCTCTACCTAGAGTATCTCTCTCTCTACCTCTACCTACAGTATATCTCTCTACCTCTACCTACAGTATCTCTCTCTCTCTATCTCTACCTACAGTATCTCTCTCTCTACCTCTACCTACAGTATATCTCTCTACCTCTACCTACAGTATCTCTCTCTCTCTATCTCTACCTAAAGTATCTCTCTCTATCTCTACCTACAGTATCTCTCTCTACCTCTACCTAGAGTATCTCTCTCTCTACTTCTACCTACAGTATCTCTCTCTCTCTACCTCTACCTACAGTATCTCTCTCTCTCTCTCTATCTCTACCTACAGTATCTCTCTCTCTCTCTACCTCTACCTACAGTATCTCTCTCTCTCTCTATCTCTACCTACAGTATCTCTCTCTCTCTACCTCTACCTACAGCATCTCTCTCTCTACCTCTACCTACAGTATCTCTCTCTCTCTCTCTACCTCTACCTACAGTATATCTCTCTCTCTCTACCTCTACCTACAGTATCTCTCTCTCTCTCTACCTCTACCTACAGTATATCTCTCTCTCTCTATCTCTACCTACAGTATCTCTCTCTCTACCTCTACCTACAGTATATCTCTCTACCTCTACCTACAGTATCTCTCTCTCTCTCTCTCTACCTCTACCTACAGCATCTCTCTCTCTCTACCTCTACCTACAGTATATCTCTCTCTCTCTCTACCTCTACCTACAGCATCTCTCTCTACCTCTACCTACAGCATCTCTCTCTCTATCTCTACCTACAGTATATATCTTTCTCTACCTCTACCTACAGCATCTCTCTCTCTCTACCTCTACCTACAGTATCTCTCTCTCTCTACCTCTACCTACAGTATATCTCTCTACCTCTACCTACAGTATATCTCTCTACCTCTACCTACAGTATATATCTTTCTCTACCTCTACCTACAGTATCTCTCTCTCTACCTCTACCTACAGTATCTCTCTCTCTACCTCTACCTACAGTATCTCTCTCTACCTCTACCTAGAGTATCTCTCTCTCTACCTCTACCTACAGTATCTCTCTCTCTACCTCTACCTACAGTATCTCTCTCTCTACCTCTACCTACAGTATCTCTCTCTCTACCTCTACCTACAGTATCTCTCTCTCTACCTCTACCTACAGTATCTCTCTCTCTACCTCTACCTACAGTATCTCTCTCTACCTCTACCTACAGTATCTCTCTCTCTACCTCTACCTACAGTATCTCTCTCTCTACCTCTACCTACAGTATATCTCTCTACCTCTACCTACAGTATCTCTCTCTCTACCTCTACCTACAGTATCTCTCTCTCTACCTCTACCTACAGTATCTCTCTCTCTACCTCTACCTACAACATCTCTCTCTCTACCTCTACCTACAGTATATCTCTCTACCTCTACCTACAGCATCTCTCTCTCTATCTCTACCTACAGTACATCTCTCTCTCTACCTCTACCTAGAGTATCTCTCTCTCTCTACCTCTACCTAGAGTATCTCTCTCTCTACCTCTACCTACAGTATCTCTCTCTCTCTCTATCTCTACCTACAGTATCTCTCTCTATCTCTACCTACAGTATCTCTCTACCTCTACCTAGAGTATCTCTCTCTCTACCTCTACCTACAGTATCTCTCTCTCTCTCTACCTCTACCTACAGTATCTCTCTCTCTCTCTATCTCTACCTACAGTATCTCTCTCTCTCTCTACCTCTACCTACAGCATCTCTCTCTCTACCTCTACCTACAGTATCGCTCTCTCTCTCTACCTCTACCTACAGTATATCTCTCTCTCTCTACCTCTACCTACAGTATCTCTCTCTCTCTCTACCTCTACCTACAGTATATATCTCTCTCTCTACCTCTACCTACAGTATCTCTCTCTCTCTACCTCTACCTACAGTATATCTCTCTACCTCTACCTACAGTATCTCTCTCTCTCTATCTCTACCTACAGTATCTCTCTCTACCTCTACCTACAGTATATCTCTCTACCTCTACCTACAGTATCTCTCTCTCTCTATCTCTACCTACAGTATCTCTCTCTATCTCTACCTACAGTATCTCTCTCTACCTCTACCTAGAGTATCTCTCTCTCTACCTCTATCTACAGTATCTCTCTCTCTCTCTACCTCTACCTACAGTATCTCTCTCTCTCTCTATCTCTACCTACAGTATCTCTCTCTCTCTACCTCTACCTACAGTATCTCTCTCTCTCTCTATCTCTACCTACAGTATCTCTCTCTCTCTCTACCTCTACCTACAGTATATATCTCTCTCTCTACCTCTACCTACAGTATCTCTCTCTCTCTCTACCTCTACCTACAGTATATCTCTCTCTCTCTATCTCTACCTACAGTATCTCTCTCTCTCTACCTCTACCTACAGTATATCTCTCTACCTCTACCTACAGTATCTCTCTCTCTCTCTACCTCTACCTACAGCATTTCTCTCTCTACCTCTACCTACAGTATATCTCTCTCTCTCTCTACCTCTACCTACAGCATCTCTCTCTCTACCTCTACCTACAGCATCTCTCTCTCTATCTCTACCTACAGTATATATCTCTACCTCTACCTCTACCTACAGCATCTCTCTCTCTCTACCTCTACCTACAGTATCTCTCTCTCTCTACCTCTACCTACAGTATATCTCTCTACCTCTACCTACAGTATATCTCTCTACCTCTACCTACAGTATATATCTTTCTCTACCTCTACCTACAGTATCTCTCTCTCTACCTCTACCTACAGTATCTCTCTCTACCTCTACCTACAGTATCTCTCTCTCTACCTCTACCTAGAGTATCTCTCTCTCTACCTCTACCTACAGTATCTCTCTCTCTACCTCTACCTACAGTATCTCTCTCTCTACCTCTACCTACAGTATCTCTCTCTCTACCTCTACCTACAGTATCTCTCTCTCTACCTCTACCTACAGTATCTCTCTCTCTACCTCTACCTACAGTATCTCTCTCTCTACCTCTACCTACAGTATCTCTCTCTACCTCTACCTACAGTATCTCTCTCTACCTCTACCTACAGTATCTCTCTCTCTACCTCTACCTACAGTATCTCTCTCTCTACCTCTACCTACAGTATCTCTCTCTCTCTACCTCTACCTAGAGTATCTCTCTCTCTACCTCTACCTACAGTATATATCTTTCTCTACCTCTACCTACAGTATCTCTCTCTACCTCTACCTACAGTATATCTCTCTACCTCTACCTCTACCTACAGCATCTCTCTCTCTACCTCTACCTACAGCATCTCTCTCTCTATCTCTACCTACAGTATATATCTTTCTCTACCTCTACCTACAGTATCTCTCTCTCTCTACCTCTACCTACAGTATATCTCTCTACCTCTACCTCTACCTACAGCATCTCTCTCTCTACCTCTACCTACAGTATCTCTCTCTCTCTACCTCTACCTACAGTATATCTCTCTACCTCTACCTACAGTATATCTCTCTACCTCTACCTACAGTATATATCTTTCTCTACCTCTACCTACAGTATCTCTCTCTCTACCTCTACCTACAGTATCTCTCTCTCTACCTCTACCTACAGTATCTCTCTCTCTACCTCTACCTAGAGTATCTCTCTCTCTACCTCTACCTACAGTATCTCTCTCTCTACCTCTACCTACAGTATCTCTCTCTCTACCTCTACCTACAGTATCTCTCTCTCTACCTCTACCTACAGTATCTCTCTCTCTACCTCTACCTACAGTATCTCTCTCTCTACCTCTACCTACAGTATCTCTCTCTCTACCTCTACCTACAGTATCTCTCTCTCTACCTCTACCTACAGTATCTCTCTCTACCTCTACCTACAGTATCTCTCTCTCTACCTCTACCTACAGTATCTCTCTCTCTACCTCTACCTACAGTATCTCTCTCTCTACCTCTACCTACAGTATCTCTCTCTCTACCTCTACCTACAGTATATATCTTTCTCTACCTCTACCTACAGTATCTCTCTCTCTCTCTCTCTACCTCTACCTACAGTATATCTCTCTACCTCTACCTCTACCTACAGCATCTCTCTCTCTACCTCTACCTACAGTATCTCTCTCTCTCTACTTCTACCTACAGTATATCTCTCTACCTCTACCTACAGTATCTCTCTCTCTCTACCTCTACCTACAGTATATCTCTCTATCTCTACCTACAGTATCTCTCTCTCTACCTCTACCTAGAGTATCTCTCTCTACCTCTACCTACAGTATATCTCTCTACCTCTACCTACAGTATATCTCTCTCTCTACCTCTACCTACAGTATCTCTCTCTCTACCTCTACCTACAGTATCTCTCTCTCTACCTCTACCTAGAGTATCTCTCTCTCTACCTCTACCTACAGTATCTCTCTCTCTCTACCTCTACCTACAGTATATCTCTCTACCTCTACCTACAGTATCTCTCAATCTATCTCTACCTACAGTATCTCTCTCTCTCTACCTCTACCTACAGTATCTCTCTCTCCATCTCTACCTACAGTATCTCTCTCTCTCTATCTCTACCTACAGTATCTCTCTCTCTCTACCTCTACCTAGAGTATCTCTCTCTCTCTATCTCTACCTACAGTATCTCTCTCTCTCTACCTCTACCTACAGTATATCTCTCTCTCTATCTCTACCTACAGTATCTCTCTCTCTCTATCTCTACCTACAGTATCTCTCTCTCTCTACCTCTACCTACAGTATATCTCTCTCTCTATCTCTACCTACAGTATCTCTCTCTCTACCTCTACCTACAGTATCTCTCTCTCTACCTCTACCTACAGTATCTCTCTCTCTCTATCTCTACCTACAGTATCTCTCTCTATCTACCTCAACCTACAGTATCTCTCAATTCAATTAAATTCAAGGGCTTTATTGGCATGGGAAACATGTGTTAACATTGCCAAAGCAAGTGAAGTAGATAATATATAAAGTGAATGTATAAAGTGAAATAAACAATAAAAATTAACAGTAAACATTACACATACAGAAGTTTCAAAACAATAAAGAATATTAATGTCATATTATATATATACAGTGTTTTAACAATGTACAAATGGTAAAGGACACAAGATAAAATAAATAAGCATAAATCTCTCTCTCTTTCTCTCTCTTTCTTTCAACACACACACACACACACACACACACACACACACACACACAGGGAGGGAGATGGAGGGGAAGGAAGGGAGATGGAGGGGGGCGATGGAGGCAGAGGGAGTGTGGAGGGAGGGCGATGGAGGGGAGAGCGGAAGGAGATGGAGGGGAAGGGAGATGGAGATGGAGGGGGAGGGAGATGGAGGGGGAGGGAGGGCAATGGAGGGGGAGGGAGAGTGCTCATTTAAAAGGTGTGAATCAGTACAACACCCTACACACAGATAGAATAGCATCAAAATCCAAACATTCACACACAAACCAAGGAGAACTCCGTGTGACTTCTGTAACTTCTGTAGTAGAGCTAACAAAAATATAAGAATTACTGTTTGTACTTGCATCTGTGTCAATCAAAAAGGGATTCTCGTTGAATTGAGACTTCTTGCTCCCCTCTACATGTCCACTCCGAACCTTTCTACATGCCCAATTAAAATGTCACTTTGCTAATTAAGTCTTTTACCTGCAGGCTATTGTGTCCTCCCCTTGTCACTTGTCATATCCATAGGGATAACCAGGCTTCTTTTCCAACCGTCAATAGACCCAGGCCACAGACACAGTCACCTTCCCCTCTCCTCCTCCACCATCCCCCTCCCCTCCCCTCCATCTCCTCCCCTCCTCTCCTCTCCTCCCTTTCCCTCCTCTCCCTCCCTTCCCCTACTCCAATCTCCTCCCTTCCCCTCCTCCCCTCTCCTACCCCTCCCTTTCCCTCCTCCCATCTCTTCCCCTCCTCCCCTCTCCTCCCATCTCTTTCCCCTCCTCTCCTCCTCTGCTCCATTCCCTCCCCCCTCTCCTCCCTTCCCCTCCTTCCCTCCCTCCTCCCCCTCCCCCCCCCCCTCCCTTCCCCTCCTCCCCTCTCCTCCCCCTCCCTTTCCCTCCTCCCATCTCTTCCCCTCCTCCCCCTCCCATTCCCTCCTCCCATCTCTTCCCCTCCTCTCCTCCTCTGCTCCATTCCCTCCCCTCCCCCCTCCCCTCCCTCTCCCCCTCTCCCCCCTCCTCCCCCCTCCTCTCCTCCCTTCCCCTCCTCCCCTCTCCTCCCCCTCCCTTTCCCTCCTCCCATCTCTTCCCCTCCTCTCCTCCTCTGCTCCATTCCCTCCCCTCCCATCTCCTCCCTTCCCCTCCTCCCCTCCCCTCTCCTCCCCCTCCCTTTCTCTCCTCCCATCTCTTCCCCTCCTCTCCTCCTCTGCTCCATTCCCTCCCCTCCTCTCCTCCCTTCCCCTCCTTCCCTCCCCTCTCCTCCCCCTCCCTTCCCCTCCTCTCCTCCCTTCCCCTCCTCCCCTCTCCTCCCCCTCCCTTTCCCTCCTCCCATCTCTTCCCCCCTCCCCCTCCCATTCCCTCCTCCCATCTCTTCCCCTCCTCTCCTCCTCTGCTCCATTCCCTCCCCTCCCATCTCCTCCCCTCCCTTCCCCCCTCCCCTCCCCCTCCTCCCTTCCCCTCCCTCCTCCCTTCCCCTCCTCCCCTCTCCTCCCCCTCCCTTTCCCTCCTCCCATCTCTTCCCCTCCTCTCCTCCTCTGCTCCATTCCCTCCCCTCCCATCTCCTCCCTTCCCCTCCTCCCCTCTCCTCCCCTCCCTTTCTCTCCTCCCATCTCTTCCCCTCCTCTCCTCCTCTGCTCCATTCCCTCCCCTCCCCCTTCCATCCACTCCAATCCCCCCACATCTCTTTTAATCAGTATCTCTAGTAAACACCATATAGGAAGTATAGCATTGAGGGGATAAACCCACTGTAAAACCCAGACCACTAATAAGGTGTAGATGAAAATGACTATTTTCTATTACTTTACTCGTCTCTCTTTCTAAGTTCTAACTTCAAACTCCTATATAAATCAGCGTCAGCGTTTTCTCCAGTTCCCTTGTGGTGTTTAAATAGGAACCAGACCAGTGAATTAAAGTGTGTGGTGAGATGAGATCAGGAGTAACCCTAATCACCCCAAAACACACACACACACACAGACACACACACACAGACACACACACACACACACACACACACACACACACACACACACACACACACAAAGGCCAACAGCACAATGCAAGCAGGCTATATTTGGGCTCACATTAAAACATCTGAGTGGGGGCCAGAGAGAAGAGGACACCGTCCAAGAAAGTTCACAGAGAGCAGGGATGGGGAGATAGAGGGATAGGGAGATAGAGGGATGGGGAGATAGAGGGATGGGGAGATAGAAGGATGGGGATGGATAGAGGGATGGGGAGATAGAAGGATGGGGAGATAGAGGGATGGGGAGATAGAGGGATGGGGAGATAGAAGGATGGGGAGATAGAGGGATGGGGAGATAGAGGGATGGGGAGATAGAGGGATAGGGAGATAGAGGGATGGGGAGATAGAGGATAGGGAGATAGAGGGATGGGGAGATAGAGGGATGGGGAGATAGAGGGATGGGGAGATAGAGGGATGGGGAGATAGAGGGATGGGGAGATAGAAGGATAGGGAGATAGAGGGATGGGGAGATAGAGGGATGGGGAGATAGAGGGATGGGGAGATAGAAGGATGGGGGATGGATAGAGGGATGGGGGATGGATAGAGGGATGGGGAGATAGAGGGATGGGGAGATAGAGGGATGGGGAGATAGAGGGATGGGGAGATAGAGGGATAGGGAGATAGAAGGATGGGGAGATAGAGGGATAGGGAGATAGAGGGATGGGGAGATAGAAGGATGGGGGATGGATAGAGGGATAGGGAGATAGAGGGATAGGGAGATAGAGGGATAGGGAGATAGAGGGATAGGGAGATAGAGGGATAGGGAGATAGAGGGATAGGGAGATAGAAGGATGGGGGATGGATAGAGGGATGGGGAGATAGAGGGATAGGGAGATAGAAGGATGGGGAGATAGAGGGATAGGGAGATAGAGGATGGGGAGATAGAGGGATGGGGAGATAGAAGGATGGGGGATGGATAGAGGGATAGGGAGATAGAGGGATAGGGAGATAGAGGGATAGGGAGATAGAGGGATAGGGAGATAGAAGGATGGGGGATGGATAGAGGGATGGGGAGATAGAGGGATGGGGAGATAGAAGGATGGGGGATGGATAGAGGGATATGGAGATAGAGGGATAGGGAGATAGAAGGATGGGGAGATAGAGGGATAGGGAGATAGAGGGATGGGGAGATAGAGGGATGGGGAGATAGAAGGATGGGGGATGGATAGAGGGATAGGGAGATAGAGGGATGGGAGAAGAGGGATAGGGAGATTGGGGATAGGGAGATGAAGGATGGGGGATGGATAGAGGGATGGGGAGATAGAAGGATGGGGGATGGATAGAGGGATATGGAGATAGAGGGATGGAGATAGACTGGATGGATAGAGGGATGGGGAGATAGAGGGATGGGGAGATAGAAGGATGGGGGGGATGGATAGAGGGATATGGAGATAGAGGGATAGGGAGATAGAAGGATGGGGGATGGATAGAGGGATAGGGAGATAGAGGGATAGGGAGATAAAGGATGGGGGATGGATAGAGGGATATGGAGATAGAGGGATCTGGAGATAGAGGGATAGGGAGATGGAGGGATGGAGATAGAAGGATGGGGGATAGAGGGATAGGGAGATAGAAGGATGGGGGGATGGATAGAGGGATAGGGAGCCAGAAGGATGGGGGATGGATAGAGGGATAGGGAGATAGAGGGATAGGAGAGATAGAGGGATAGGGAGATAGAGGGATAGGGAGATAGAGGGATGGGGAGATAGAAGGATGGGGGATGGATAGAGGGATGGGGAGATAGAAGGATGGGGGATGGATTGAGGGATATGGAGATGAGAGGGATAGGGAGATAGAAGGATGGGGGATGGATAGAGGGAAGGGAGATAGAGGGATAGGGAGATAGAAGGATTAGGGGATGGATAGATGGGATATGGAGATAGAGGGATAAAGATAGAGGGATAGGGAGATAGAGGGATAGGGAGATAGAAGGATGGGGGATAGAGGGATAGGGAGATAGAAGGATGGGGATGGATAGAGGGATAGGGAGATAGAAGGATGGGGGATGGATAGAGGGATAGGGAGATAGAGGGATAGGAAGATAGAGGGATAGGGAGATAGAGGGATAGGGAGATAGAGGGATGGGGAGAGAAGGATGGGGGATGGATAGAGGGATAGGGAGATAGAGGGATAGGGAGATAGAGGGATAGGGAGATAGAGGGATAGGGAGATAGAAGGATGGGGGATGGATAGAGGGATGGGGAGATAGAGGGATGGGGAGATAGAAGGATGGGGGATGGATAGAGGGATATGGAGATAGAGGGATGGGAGATAGAGGGATGGGGGATGGATAGAGGGATGGGGAGATAGAGGGATGGGGAGATAGAAGGATGGGGGATGGATAGAGGGATATGGAGATAGAGGGATAGGGAGATAGAAGGATGGGGGATGGATAGAGGGATAGGGAGATAGAGGGATAGGGAGATAGAAGGATGGGGGATGGATAGAGGGATATGGAGATAGAGGGATAGGGAGATAGAGGGATAGGGAGATAGAGGGATAGGGAGATAGAAGGATGGGGGATAGAGGGATAGGGAGATAGAAGGATGGGGGATGGATAGAGGGATAGGGAGATAGAAGGATGGGGGATAGAGGGATAGGGAGATAGAAGGATGGGGGATGGATAGAGGGATAGGGAGATAGAAGGATGGGGGATGGATAGAGGGATATGGAGATAGAGGGATAGGGAGATAGAGGGATAGGGAGATAGAGGGATAGGGAGATAGAAGGATGGGGGATAGAGGGATAGGGAGATAGAAGGATGGGGGATAGAGGGATAGGGAGATAGAAGGATGGGGGATGGATAGAGGGATAGGGAGCACTTTCTTTCTGTTTAAACTCCATTTCATATTGGCCATGGAATGCAGAGGGGAGAGGTTGTCTTGGTTATGTTGAAGAGAACTTACCTCTGTCAGAGACTGGATTGATGACTGTTTGGCTTCAGAGTCTGGACTGGAGGGATGTTATGTGGGTCAGAGGAAGACGGCTTTTTAAGATGACTCGGAATATAAAGCTTTCACCACAAACTACTAAAGCTCTTAACTGTCTGATTTGTCTCAGAGTGTCTGGGATGTGTCAGATCTACAGTGCTTTTAACGTCTTCTGTTCTACGGGGAGTCAGATAGGTGGGACAGCTGTGGAGCAAACCTGCCAGCAGGTATGGTGGGCTTACAGAGCTGTATATTGAGGGTAACACTGCCACAGAGTACAGAGTCAATAACAGACCCTGGCACAGCTCCTCTGAAGGCTACACGTTCTCTCAGACTGATTAGGCTCTACTTATCCCAGATGTTTGACATACTGACAGCTAACTCTACCGTAAATGACCACGCCACTAAGCACGAGTATCTTCAACCATTTTCTTTGCATCAAAACAAAAATACATAGACATTTCCAGGGGACCTCATTGCCTGTCTGAGACTGAAGCTTTCAAGAGAGCCCTCTAATCAAAGACACGGAAAAAACAAGATCATATACTCCCCTAATATGTGTTTAGAGAGGAGCAAAGCATGCTTTTAATGGAGTTAGATGGATCAAAAACACAGAGAGAAAATATAAATAAACAAATAAGCACAGAGCAGAAGAAATACAATCAGTGGTGACAGGCAACATCAACCCTCACAAGTAGCAGAGCAGTGCGTGTGTGTCTGTGTGTATGTGTGTGTGCGTGTGTGTCTGTGTGTATGTGTGTGTATGTGTGTGTATGTGTGTGTGCGTGTGTGTATGTGTGTATGTGTGTGTGCGTGTGTATGTGTGTATGTGTGTGTGTGCGTGTGTGTCTGTGTGTATGTGTGTGTATGTGTGTGTATGTGTGTGTGCGTGTGTGTATGTGTGTGTATGTGTGTGTATGTGTGTGTGTGTGTATGTGTGTGTATGTGTGTGTATGAGTGTGTATGTGTGTGTATGAGTGTGTATGAGTGTGTATGTGTGTGTATGAGTGTGTATGTGTGTGTATGAGTGTGTATGTGTGTGTATGTGTCTGTATGTGTGTGTATGTGTGTGTATGAGTGTGTATGAGTGTGTATGTGTGTGTATGTGTGTGTATGAGTGTGTATGTGTGTGTATGTGTGTGTGTATGAGTGTGTATGTGTGTGTATGAGTGTGTATGAGTGTGTATGTGTGTGTATGAGTGTGTGTGTGTATGTGTGTGTATGAGTGTGTATGTGTGTGTATGTGTGTGTAGTGTGTATGTGTGTGTATGTGTGTGTATGAGTGTGTATGAGTGTGTATGAGTGTGTATGAGTGTGTATGAGTGTGTATGTGTGTGTATGTGTGTATGAGTGTGTATGTGTGTGTATGAGTGTGTATGAGTGTGTATGTGTGTGTATGTGTGTGTATGAGTGTGTATGTGTGTGTATGAGTGTGTATGTGTGTGTATGAGTGTGTATGTGTGTGTATGAGTGTGTATGTGTGTGTATGTGTGTGTATGTGTGTATGTGTGTGTATGAGTGTGTATGAGTGTGTATGAGTGTGTATGTGTGTGTATGTGTGTGTATGAGTGTGTATGTGTGTGTATGAGTGTGTATGAGTGTGTATGTGTGTGTATGAGTGTGTATGTGTGTGTATGTGTGTGTATGTGTGTGTATGAGTGTGTATGAGTGTGTATGTGTGTGTATGAGTGTGTATGTGTGTGTGTATGTGTGTGTATGAGTGTGTATGTGTGTGTATGAGTGTGTATGAGTGTGTATGAGTGTGTATGAGTGTGTATGTGTGTGTATGTGTGTATGAGTGTGTATGTGTGTGTATGAGTGTGTATGAGTGTGTATGTGTGTGTATGAGTGTATATGAGTGTGTATGTGTGTGTATGAGTGTGTATGTGTGTGTATGAGTGTGTATGAGTGTGTATGAGTGTGTATGAGTGTGTATGAGTGTGTATGTGTGTGTATGAGTGTGTATGTGTGTGTATGAGTGTGTATGTGTGTGTATGAGTGTGTATGAGTGTGTATGTGTGTGTATGTGTGTGTATGTGTGTGTATGTGTGTGTATGAGTGTGTATGAGTGTGTATGAGTGTGTATGTGTGTGTGCGCACACACCAATTAGCGGATAATTACTGCACTTTTATCAAAGAAAGAAAATCCATAATATTTCTAGACTAACATCTCCCCTGACGTGCGTGTTTAAAGCAGATAATAAGGAGAGAAATCCAAAGCAGCTGAAGGACAGTTCAGAAGGAGGTATATTAGAATGAAAGTTTCCAGTTGAACCCAGAGGACTCAAGCGATTGAAATGCTGGAATATAACTTTGGCAGGTTTAAGTGAGAAGAGAGAATACAGTGAGCACCATCCTGATAGAACATCATCTGGCTCCACTAAGATAGCTAATGTATTACAGCTATAATGTATGTGTCAAATGTTCTGGTCCATGTTGTATTACACACGGCTGAGGCTGTGTTATTAACCAGGGGGGGATCCTCATATAGATGAATGTATCAGATTGCTATAAAGCCTTGACATGCTATGCTGTCATCGTCAAATACACATTAGTAGTAGCAGCTCCTCCATGACATGTGGCCTGCTCATTAGGCCTGACAGTAAGCAGGCTGCAGACGAGAGACATGAAGTGACTGGAGCCTGAAGAGGGGGAGGAGATAGGAGGGGGGAGGAAAGAGAGAGCAAGAGAGAGGAGAAAGAGCGACAGACAGAGAGAGCAGAGGGCAGAGTCAGCATGTCTTTCTCTATAAAACAAGAGGAGAAAGAAGTGTGTGTGTGTGTACAGAATGTGTGCATGTACAGTATGTGTGTGTGTACAGTATGTGTGTGTAAAATATGTGTGTGCAGTATGTGTGTTTGTACAGTATGTGTGTTTGTACAGAGTGTGTGCACGTACAGTATGTGTGTCTACAGTATGTGTGGGTGTACAGTATGTGTGTGTGTGCAGTATGTGTGTTTGTACAGTATGTGTGTGTGTGCAGTATGTGTGTTTGTACATTATGTGTGTGTGTACAGTATGTGTGTGTGTGTACAGTATGTGGTGTGTGTGCGTACAGTATGTGTGTGTAAAGTTTGTGTGTGTGCAGTATGTGTGTTTGTACAGTATGTGTGTGTGTGTGTGCATACAGTATGTGTGTGTGTGCAGTATGTGTGTTTGTACAGACTGTGTGCATGTACAGTATGTGTGTCTACAGTATGTGTGGGTGTACATTATGTGTGTGTGTGTGCGTACAGTATGTGTGTGTGTAAAGTATGTGTGTGTGTGCAGTATGTGTGTTTGTACAGTATGTTTGTGTGTACAGAATGTGTGCATGTACAGTATGTGTGTGTACAGTATGTGTGTTTGTGTACAGTATGTGTGTGTGTACAGAATGTGTGCATGTACAGTATGTGTGTGTACAGTATGTGTGTGTGTACAGTATGTGTGTGTGTGTGTAAAGTATGTGTGTGTGTGCAGTATGTGTGTTTGTACAGTATGTTTGTGTGTACAGAATGTGTGCATGTACAGTATGTATGTGTGTACAGTATGTGTGTTTGTGCGTACAGTATGTGTGTGTGTACAGAATGTGTGCATGTACAGTATGTGTGTGTGTACAGTATGTGTGTTTGTGCGTACAGTATGTGTGTTTGTGCGTACAGTATGTGTGTGTAAAGTATGTGTGTGTGTGCAGTATGTGTGTTTGTGTTTGTACAATATGTTTGTTTGTACAGAATGTGTGCATGTACAGTATGTGTGTGTGTAAAGTATGTGTGTTTGTACAATATGTTTGTTTGTACAGAATGTGTGCATGTACAGTATGTGTGTGTGTACAGTATGTGTGTTTGTACAATATGTTTGTTTGTACAGAATGTGTGCATGTACAGTATGTGTGTGTGTACAGAATGTGCGTTTGTGCGTACAGTATGTGTGTTTGTGCGTACAGTATGTGTGTTTGTGCGTACAGTATGTTTGTGTGTACAGTATGTGTGTTTGTACAGTATGTGTGTGTGTACAGTATGTGTGTTTGTGCGTACAGTATGTGTGTTTGTGCGTACAGTATGTGTGTGTAAAGTATGTGTGTGTGTGCAGTATGTGTGTTTGTACAATATGTTTGTTTGTACAGAATGTGTGCATGTACAGTATGTGTGTGTGTAAAGTATGTGTGTGTGTGCAGTATGTGTGTTTGTACAGTATGTGTGTGTGTACAGTATGTGTGTGCATATAGTATGTGTGTGTGTGTGTGTGTGTGTGTCTATCTCTCTGAAGAAAATGAGAGGAGAGAGAGCCATAATAACCTACAGACCTGGCTGAGCTCCCATCCCATAACCCCCTGCTTTGCTGCGGTGCCCCAGACACAGCCCTGTTTTGGGATTCCTACGTAATGTTATTGCACACACACACGGCAGTGGTGTTTTATGGTTTCTAGGAGCACAGGGTTTTGAGATAACATCAGAGAGAGTCAGGGCAGGTCTAACCCCCTGTCTGTCCTCCATAGAGACATCATGGGAAATATGCGTGTGTGTGTTCAGACTGGCCATGTACAGACCACAGTAAGTAGAGAGTGGACACTGAAGACCACCTCACTAACACTACATCAACAATATATTTTTGGAGGAATCCAGTGAGTGTAAAATATATTCATCACTACAGACCAGGGAGGGGGGGACAGCAGACTGCAGTTAGCCATGTAGACTGTCCTGTGATCTATAGGACATATGATAGGGAGGGAGGGACTAAGGGAGGGTAGAAGAGATGGGGAGAATAGAGGATAGAAGAAAATGAGGGACGGAGGGAGAAAGAGAGAGAGAGAGAGAGAGAGAGAGAGAGAGAGATGGTGGATAGAGGATAGAAGAAAAAGAGGGACGGAGGGAGAGAAAGAGAGAGATGGTGGATGGAGGACAGGAGAAAGGGAGAGGTAGTCTCTGCACTGGGACCCTAGCAGGCTGAGATAACTCCACACAGGGCTCCCAGGGAGCAGCCAACTCATTCATCTCTATCGGCCATCTGATACGGCTGACCCAGCCTCCCCTGCCTGGACCGGTCAGCTCTGCTCTCTCTGGGCAGACTAGGGATTTACTCAGGCAAAGGCAATGGATCAGCCAGTTCATCCCTCTTTCCCTCACCCTCTCTCAGACACAAAGGAAGGGGTAAGTCAGGTTGAAAGAATCCCCTTGGCCTGTCCTAACCCTAGACAGCCAATCTCCTTCTGCTTGTCCAAGACAATGACACAGGGATGGGCAGAGAGCCTCCTTGGCCTGTTCTGGCAGTGCCTGGTCAAAGATATCCCTCATACTCATTGAACCCAACACCGAACTCCCTCCTAAAAAGAAAAGCAGGGCACAACCTCGGAGCCGCCGGAGGAGGGGTAGGTTACTATGGCAACCCTCCTCCCCCCCGGCATGAGAGCAGCAGGGTATTCAGAGGAATACCCTACTGGTGGTAGTGTGGTTAGGAGTGACACCATTAGTTACCCTGTACTGTGTACAGACCATGCTAAGTCATCAATATTGTGTTTCGTCTTGTCTTGACCAATGGGCTAAGACAGAGTCCCTCTATCACTAAGGGTAGGCAAAAGGCTGTGTTGTGTTCTTCATGGGTTATAGGGTAGTTACATGTTCCCTATCCCTGGTGAATACATTCCATTAGACTGACTGACTGACTGTGTTGTGTTTCTGTTCAGCACTGTGATTACACCACAAATCGCACCCTATTCCCTACATAGTGCACTACTTTTGACCGGAGCCCTATGTGCCCTGGTCTAAAGTAGTGCTCTAAATGGGGAATAGGGTGCCATTTCAGATGCTGTCCCTTGCTGCTGCTGTATGAGAATCCAAACAGGATATGTTGGATCACACCTCCAGTTAATCCTCATATTCACACCCTGCTGTTTCCTCACTCCGGTGTGGCTGTGTGTGTGTGTGTGTGTGTGTGTGTGTGTGTGTGTGTGTGTGTGTGTGTGTGTGTGTGTGTGTGTGTGTGTGACCTTGCACGTGCATCCTCACAGATCTAAAAGGTCAATACGGATACATTACCTGATTCTGAGGATTATTCTCTTGGAACCCAACTGACACGGGAGTGTTTAGCACCTACGGCACCATGTCATGTGACCTAAACTCAAATCATATCCGACATCTTCATGACACTGTCACGGTCGACGTCACCGGCTTTCTAGCTACCGCCGATCCACTTTTCATTTTCCATTTGTTTTGTCTTTGTTTTCAATCCCACAATCACCTGTTCATTATTTAACCCTCTGTTCCCCACATGGTTTTGTGAGTGATTGCTTATTGTATTGTGGTCTGTTTTGTGTGGCCGTATATATTATGTGTATATATTTAGATTTTTGAGTAAAAGTGTTTTTATTACTCATATCTGCTGTCCTGCGCCTGACTCATCTCACCAGCTACACACAGACGACGTTACAGACACAGTGATAAGAAAGCACCTTACCTGAGACAACACATCTGGAGCTAGGAGCATCTGCCTGACTCCTGTCATCTTCCACTCCTCCTCGTCAACTAAGAGCTTAATGAAGTTCATGCAAATGAGCCCCTGATTAACACACACCAACCAATGGGCGGGATGACAACAGGGGAGCTGTGCACACACACACACGCACACACACACACATACCTAATCTCAATGTCAAAGCCCCCCTCTAGTGTATAGAGGACAACTACATGACCTAACCCCTACCTATCCTCTCAGACACACTCAAATTCATGACTCCATTTACAATCTCTAAATGACAGCAAGATGATACTCTTCCTGTATGCTTTAGATACAACGCTAATTGCAGCAGCAGCTAGTTAATAGAAGGCCTATTCACCATCAGTACAGCTAATTACAGAGCAGAGTACAGACACAGAGAGATGACACATTCACAAGGCTTGCTGTTGCTGTGGTCATATTATGTTCTCCACATTACCACAGCCATAGTCTGGCCGTTTACTATGTGCCTCCGAAGCACTATGATCACACGCACACAGCCCAGGGAGTGAACAGCAGATGGGACTGTGTGCTGCACATTGTACATTACACACAGACAGATACACACAATATATAGGCAATAACATAGAGTAAGTCTTAGCACAGCGTAGACAATGTGTAAAAATGATTGGGTTAGACGTCTAGATTTGTTTGTAACAGACTCCCTTTGTCCTCCCTGCTCTCTCTCCCTCTCCCTGCTCTCTCTATCTCTCTCCATCTTTCCCTGCTCTCTCTCCCTCCCTCTCTCTTTCCCTCTCTCCCTGCATTCTGTCTCTTTATCGATCACTGCTCTCTCTCTATCTGTCCCTGCTCTCTCTCCCTCCCTCTCTCTTTCCCTCTCTCCCTGCTTTCTGTCTCTTTATCGATCACTGCTCTCTCCTCATCTGTCCCTGCTCTCTCTCCCTCCCTCCCTCTCTCTCTCTCCCTCCCTCCCTCTCTCTTTCCCTCTCTCCCTGCTTTCTGTCTCTTTATCGATCACTGCTCTCTCTCCATCTGTCCCTGCTCTCTCTCCCTCCCTCCCTCTCTCTTTCCCTTTCTCCCTGCTTTCTGTCTCTTTATCGATCACTGCTCTCTCTATCTCTCCTCATCTGTCCCTGCTCTCTCTCCCTCCCTCTCTCTTTCCCTCTCTCCCTGCTTTCTGTCTCTTTATCGATCACTGCTCTCTCTACATCTGTCCCTGCTCTCTCTCCCTCCCTCCCTCTCTCTTTCCCTTTCCTCCCTGCTTTCTGTCTCTTTATCGATCACTGCTCTCTCTCCATCTGTCCCTGCTCTCTCTCCCTCCCTCCCTCTCTCTTTCCCTCTCTCCCTGCTTTCTGTCTCTTTATCGATCACTGCTCTCTCTCCATCTGTCCCTGCTCTCTCCCTCCCTCCCTCCCTCTCTCTTTCCCTTTCTCCCTGCTTTCTGTCTCTTTATCGATCACTGCTCTCTCTCCATCTGTCCCTGCTCTCTCTCTCTCCCTCCCTCTCTCTTTCCCTCTCTCCCTGCTTTCTGTCTCTTTATCGATCACTGCTCTCTCCTCATCTGTCCCTGCTCTCTCTCCCTCCCTCCCTCTCTCTTTCCCTTTCTCCCTGCTTTCTGTCTCTTTATCGATCACGGCTCTCTCTCCATCTGTCCCTGCTCTCTCTCCCTCCCTCTCTCTTTCCCTCTCTCCCTGCTTTCTGTCTCTGTATCGATCACTGCTCTCTCCTCATCTGTCCCTGCCCTCCCTCCCTCCCTCCCTCCCTCCCTCCCTCCCTCCCTCCCTCCCTCCCTCCCTCCCTCCCTCCCTCCCTCCCTCCCTCCCTCCCTCCCTCCCTCCCCCTCCCTACTTTCTGTCTCTTTATAGATCACGGCTCTCTCTCCATCTGTCCCTGCTCTCTCTCCCTCCCTCTCTCTTTCCCTCTCTCCCTGCTTTCTGTCTCTTTATCGATCACGGCTCTCTCTCCATCTGTCCCTGCTCTCTCTCCCTCCCTCTCTCTTTCCCTCTCTCCCTGCTTTCTGTCTCTTTATCGATCACTGCTCTCTCCTCATCTGTCCCTGCTCTCTCTCCTCCCTCCCTCCCTCCTCCCCCTCCCTCCTGTCTCTTTATCGATCCTGCCCTCCTCATCTGTCCCCTCCCTCCCTCCCTCCCTCCCTCCCTCCCTCCCTCCCTCCCCCTCCCTCCCTCCCTCCCTCCCTCCCTCCCTCCCTCCCTCTCTCCCTGCTTTCTGTCTCTTTATAGATCACGGCTCTCTCTCCATCTGTCCCTGCTCTCACTCCCTCCCTCTCTCTTTCCCTCTCTCCCTGCTTTCTGTCTCTTTATCGATCACTGCTCTCTCCTCATCTGTCCCTGCTCTCTCTCCCTCCCTCCCTCTCTCTTCCCCTCTCTCCCTGCTTTCTGTCTCTTTATCGATCACTGCTCTCTCTACATGAGCCCTGAGCTCTCTCCCCCGCTAATTCCCTCTCTCTCTCTCTGTTTCTCTCTCTCCATCTGTCTCTCTCCCTCTCTATAGGTAAAAATTCCGACAGCACGCTATGAAGGTGCAGTGTCAGGCTAGGAGGCAGGAAACGCTGGCGTATGCAGAATACATGAGCGCACAAACCAGGTTAGGGTTTGTCGAATGGTGTGTGTGTGTGCATGTGTGTATGGGTGTAAAGGTTACGCCTTATGTGGTCCGTAAATTCCCATTTTAGACTTATACAATGGCCTAGTAAAGCAGGGCATCAATCTTATCATGGGATGTAATGCATCTTTCTTTCCTGAAGCAGGAGGACTGACTCCCCTATGAATTATGCTAATGCCAGGACACACAACAATCTGCTTCAAATGCCAGAAATACATAAACACACACCGTAGGAACTGATGAACTGGGGAAGGGTCATCAACGCACACACACACACACACGGGCAAACACACGCTCACATGCACACGGACACACATGGGTGCACACTCACACACACACACACACACACACTTCCACCTAGACTAATAGATCACCACCGCTTTGTAAAATCAATAATCTGAATGAACAAAGACCATTTTCAACAAATGTTGGGACATTATTAAAACAGCTTCTATCCATCTGTCGGGCCCAGAGAGAGAGAGAGAGAGAGAGAGAGAGAGAGAGAGAGAGAGACAGAGAGAGAGAGAGAGAGGTGAAGAAAGAGTGAGAGAGGAGAGACACTGAGAGACAGGTGGAGTCACGAGAGAGAGAGATTATGAGAGACAGGTGAAGAAGAGAGAGAGAGGGAGTCGAGAGAGAGAGAGAGAGAGAGAGAGAGGGAGAGAGAGAGAGAGAGAGGGAGTTCAAGAAAAGAGAGAGAGAGAGAGAGGGAGTTGAGATGGAGAGAGAGAGAGAGAGAGAGAGAGAGGGAGTCGAGGGAGAGAGAGAGAGGGAGAGAGAGAGAGAGAGGGAGTCGAGATGGAGAGAGAGAGAGAGAGAGAGGGAGTTCGAGAGAGAGAGGGAGTCGAGATGGAGAGAGGGAGAGAGAGAGAGAGAGACAGAGAGACAGAGGGGGAGTCGAGAGAGAGAGATTGAGAGACAAGTGAAAAAAACTGAAAGAGAGATATTGTGAGACAGGTGAAGAAAGAGAGAGAGAGAGAGAAAGAGAGAGAGAAGTAGTCGAGAGAGATAGGTGGAGAGAGACCGGTATAGACAGAGGAGAGCGAGAGACTGTGATAGAGAGAAAGAGAGTCGAGAGAGAGAGAATATATAGTGAGAGACGAGCTCTGTCTTTAATGGAGCTTACAGTATCTCTATGTGTAGAACTGAAACAGCCTCTGACATGCCCAGGTCTTCTCCTTACCCAAGGGTGGCAGCAACATCAATTTAATTAACCCCATTTGCATTCCCTCTTCATCTCCCACTGGGGTCAATATTCAGCTCCATCACAGGGATAACACACACACACACACACACAAACACACCTCATCACAGGGATAACACATACACACACACAAACACACCTCATCACAGGGGTAACACAAACACACACACACAAACACACCTCATCACAGGGATAACACACACACACACACACCATCACAGGGATAATGCCACATTGCTCTGCACTCCTTATTTTATGCAAAGAGGGAATCGATGAATGGATGGATGAATTAAAGGGGTTAGAGACGGAGGGGTTAAGGATGGATAGGGAGTTTTTTAGGATAAAAATAAACAGAATACAGCTAAACAGTCAAGCCTCTCTCAGCCTTTTGTGAACAGTCTGAGCACTGATGGAGGGATTGTGCATTCCTGGTGTAACTTGGGCAGCTGTTGTTGTCATCCTCTACCTGTCCCGCAGGTGTGATGGTCGGATGTACCGATCCCATGCAGGTGTTGTTACACATGGTCTGCCACTGCGAGGACGATCAGCATTCCATCCAGTCACCCTGTAGCGCTGTCTTAGGCATCTCACAGTACGGACATTGCAATTTATTGCCCTGGCCACATCAGGAGTCCTCATTCCTCCTTGCAGCATGCCTAATGATTCACGCAGAGGAGCACAGACCCTGGGCATCTTTCTTTTGGTGTTTTTCAGAATATTTAGAAAGGCCTCTTTAGTGTCCTAAGTTTTCATAACTGTGACCTAAATTGTCTACCGTCTGTAAGCTGTTAGTGTCTTAACGACCGTTCCAAAGTTGCAAGTTCATTTAATTGTTTATGGTTCATTGAACAAACATGGGAAACAGTGTTTAAACCCTTTACAATGAAGGTCTGTGACGTTATTTGGATTTTTACAAATTATCTTTGAAAGACAGAGTCCTGAAAAAGGGATATTTCTTTTTTTGAGTTTATAAGCACAGGAATAATCCCAGAGGAAAACCTGGTGCAGTCTGCTTTCCAACAGACATTTCAGCAGGACAATAATCTAAAACACAAGGCCAAATATACACGGGACTTGCTGACCAATAAGACACTGAATGTTCCTGAGTGGCCTAGTTACAGTTTTGACTTAAATCGGCTTAAAAATCAATGGCTGTCGAGCAATGATCAACAACAACTTGACAGAGCTTGAAGGATTTAAAAAATAATAATGTGCAAATATTGTACAATCCAGGTGTGTAAAGCTCTTAGAGACTTACCCAAAAAGACTCACAGCTGGACAACGTATAATTGCAAGCTAAAGTAAGCTGATCAGGATGCCTAACATATTGCACCTGGAACAGTTTTCAAAGTTGTATTTTCTAGCGAAACAGGGGGTGATAATGGGTGACAAACACCTGAGTTTAGGGACCTAGATCAAAGGAAGGGACATGAAATGACACTGTCATTTCAATCTGAGTGGTATCAATGGAAAGAGCTGCCTCTGTGGCTGCATTACTAGCAGCCGACTCTACTGCTTCCCCTGCCTGC
Organism: Oncorhynchus tshawytscha; assembly: GCF_018296145.1. Classification (NCBI taxonomy): domain Eukaryota; kingdom Metazoa; phylum Chordata; class Actinopteri; order Salmoniformes; family Salmonidae; genus Oncorhynchus; species Oncorhynchus tshawytscha. The sequence goes on along the minus strand of NC_056444.1, from coordinate 70,467,251 downwards.
TGTTCTCCACCAGCGACAGCGTGTGGACAAGACCTGATTACTGCCACTTGAACAACTAGCCTATAGCACTCAACAAGCATGAGAAATCTGTATCTCACATACAAAGCCAGATACCTCTGAAGATATTTGGCAGCTCACAGATACTGTATATCTGGCAATGAAGATTGAACATCAGCATGCACAATGCAAAGGTAAAAGTGAACTGTGAGATTTTGAAAGACCTAGCTAATTAATGCTACCTACATCATACTACCTAGGTAAATTATATGAGCACCAGGTCATCAAACAGGTGCAATTATGTGGAACTTTTACATGGCTTTGCTGAGAAGAATGAAGAATTATAAAATCAAATCACATGTTATTGGTCACATGCGCCGAAAACAACAGTTACCAGGAGTACCAGTACCGAGTCAATGTGCAGGGGTACGAGGTAGTTGAGGAAGTTGAGGTAATACAGTATCAAATCAAATCAAATCAAATTTTATTTGTCACATATACATGGTTAGCAGATGTTAGTGCGAGTGTAGCGAAATGCTTGTGCTTCTAGTTCCGACAATGCAGTAATAACCAACAAGTAATCTAGCTAACAATTCCAAAACTACTACCTTATAGACACAAGTGTAAGGGGATAAAGAATATGTACATAAGGATATATGAATGAGTGATGGTACAGAGCAGCTTAGGCAAGATACAGTAGATGGTATTGAGTACAGTATATACATATGAGATGAGTATGTAAACAAAGTGGCATAGTTAAAGTGGCTAGTGATACATGTATTACATAAGGATGCAGTAGATGATATAGAGTACAGTATATACGTATACATATGAGATGAATAATGTAGGGTATGTAAACATTATATTAGGTAGCATTGTTTAAAGTGGCTAGTGATATATTTTACATCATTTCCCATCAATTCCCATTATTAAAGTGGCTGGAGTTGAGTCAGTGTGTTGGCAGCAGCCACTCAATGTTAGTGGTGGCTGTTTAACAGTCTGATGGCCTTGAGATGGAAGTTGTTTTTCAGTCTCTCTGTCCCAGCTTTGATGCACCTGTACTGACCTCGCCTTCTGGATGATAGCGGGGTGAACAGGCAGTGGCTCGGGTGGTTGTTGTCCTTGATGATCTTTATGGCCTTCCTGTAGCATCGGGTGGTGTAGGTGTCCTGGAGGGCAGGTAGTTTGCCCCCGGTGATGCGTTGTGCAGACCTCACTACCCTCTGGAGAGCCTTACGGTTGTGGGCGGAGCAGTTGCCGTACCAGGCGGTGATACAGGTCGACAGGATGCTCTCGATTGTGCATCTGTAGAAGTTTGTGAGTGCTTTTGGTGACAAGCCGAATTTCTTCAGCCTCCTGAGGTTGAAGAGGCGCTGCTGCGCCTTCTTCACGATGCTGTCTGTGTGGGTGGACCAATTCAGTTTGTCTGTGATGTGTACGCCGGGGAACTTAAAACTTACTACCCTCTCCACTACTGTTCCATCGATGTGGATAGGGGGGTGTTCCCTCTGCTGTTTCCTGAAGTCCACAATCATCTCCTTAGTTTTGTTGACGTTGAGTGTGAGGTTATTTTCCTGACACCACACTCCGAGGGCCCTCACCTCCGCCCTGTAGGCCTTCTCGTCGTTGTTGGTAATCAAGCCTACCACTGTTGTGTCGTCCGCAAACTTGATGATTGAGTTGGAGGCGTGCGTGGCCACGCAGTCGTGGGTGAACAGGGAGTACAGGAGAGGGCTCAGAACACACCCTTGTGGGGCCCCAGTGTTGAGGATCAGCAGGGTGGAGATGTTTTTGCCTACCCTCACAACCTGGGGGCGGCCCGTCAGGAAGTCCAGTACCCAGTTGCACAGGGCGGGGTCGAGACCCAGGGTCTCGAGCTTGATGACGAGCTTGGAGGGCACTATGGTGTTAAATGCCGAGCTGTAGTCGATGAACAGCATTCTCACATAGGTATTCCTCTTGTCCAGATGGGTTAGGGCAGTGTGCAGTGTGGTTGAGATTGCATTGTCTGTGGACCTATTTGGGCGGTAAGCAAATTGGAATGGGTCTAGGGTGTCAGGTAGGGTGGAGGTGATATGGTCCTTGACTAGTCTCTCAAAGCGGGGCGGTAGTCCCGTAGCACTCACAGTATGTACATGTAGGTATGGGTAAAAGTGACTAGGCAATCAGGATATATAATAAACAGAGTAGCAGCAGTGTATGTGAAGAGTGTGAAAGTGTGCCTATGTGTGAGTGTGTGTGGCATCCAAATGCATGTGTGTGTGTTTTGTGTGTGTGAGCGTATGGAGTGTGTGTGTATGTGTTGGAGTGTCAGTGTAGTGTGTGTGAGTGTGTGGGTAGATTCTAGTGAGTGTGCATAGAGCCAGTGCAAGAAAAGATGAATGAATCATAAAGGGGTGAATGTAAATAGTCTGGGTAGACATTTGACTAACTGTTCAGCAGTCTTATGGCTTGGGGGTAGAAGCTGTTCAGGAGCCTGTTCAGGAGCCTTCAAACCTACCATCGGCACGGTGGCAAATGTAATAATGGTGTTGGAGTTGTGCCTGCCATGCCGTCTTTGGTGAACAGGGAGTACAGGAGGGGAATGAGCATGCACCCCTGAGGGGCCCCCGCGTTGAGGGTCAACGTGGCAGATGTGTCGTTGCCTACTCTCACCACCTCGGGGCGGCCCATCAGGAAGTCCAAGCTCCAGTTGGAGATCAAAGTGTTCAGTCCCAAGGTCCTTAGCTTAGTGATGAGCTTGGAGGGTACTATGGTGTTGAACGCTGAGCTGTAGTCTATGAACATCATTCTCACGTAGGTGTTTCTTTTGTCCAGGTGGGCAAGGGCAGCAATCGAGATTGAGTCATCTGTGGATCGGTTGAGGTGGTATGCAAATTGGTATGGGTCCAGGGTTTCTGGGATGATAGTGATGTGAGACATGACCAGCCTTTCAAAGCATTTCATGGCTATAGATGTGAATCAGTGGAGGCTCCTCAGAAGACGAAGGGGAGGACAATCCTCCTCAGTGAATTTCATTAAAATACAAATAGTGAAACATTTAAAAAGTTATCCTTTTTAGATACAACTATAGTAAATATATTAATGTCATCAAATAATTGATTAAAACAAAGCACTCTGTAAGGTAGCACCATGGTGTAGCTGGAGGACAGCTAGCTTTCATCCTCCTCTGGATACATTAACTTCAATACAAAACCTAGAAGGCTCATGATTCTCACCCCTTCCATAGACTTAAGTAATTAAGGATAACTTCTGGAGACATCCTTCAAACTATCAGAATTCTTGCAGCATGAATTGACATGTTGTCCACCCAATCAAAGGATCAGAGAATGAATCTAGTACTGAACGCATAAGCTACAGGTAGCTAGCACTGCAGTGATTAAAATGTGGTGAGTAGTTGACTCAAAGTGAGAGAAAGACAATAGTTGAACAAATTAATTTCTATAAAAATGAAGGCGAAGCAAAAGAGATATTTTTTCAAATGTCACTTTCACTTACTTAGCTAGCAAATGCAGCTAGCTAGTTTAGTCTACTCAAACACCCAGCTCAAACAGAGGGATGCTATGTTAGCCAGCTGGCTATGACCATCCAACACAACACTGGAACTCTTCCAAGGTAAGCTTTTGGTTTGACTAATTTATTGCCACCGGGGCCCACCAGTGTATATGCTAAACTGCTTACTGACTGACGGTACACTCTAACATTGCTGCATGATTGTAGCAGGTTTACCAATGCATTAGTTCTATTACCTATGTTGACTAGGACGTTACTTTAGCTAATATCGTGACAAGGATGTAGGCTGTGTGTAGGGATTATGATATTTGCTTGCTGTTTGGGATTTTAGGCTGGGTTTCTGTATAGTAATTTGTGTCATCTGCTGATGTAAAAAGGGCTTTATAAATACATTTGATTGATTGACTGTAATATGAATGACAGTCATCCAATATGCTGTAATAGAAATCTGCACCGACCGCCACTGATGTGAATGCTGCTGGTGGTAGTCATTGGCAACCCATCTCGAGACCACCACCGTGTTTGCTTTGTGCTCATGACCTATGATGGAATTTTCAATGAAACTGACACGCTCTTCCATGTTCTGCAGAACAAAGTGATGGATATTTCTGCCGTACCCCTATCAGCGACAAAACGAAAGCACCGGAACTGCAGCGACAAGACTTGAGTGATTTGAGCAGAAATGCAATGAACTTGTATTAATCAGTCGATCAGAGTAAAGAAGAGGCAAATATACTACAACATAGTGGACAATATCAATGTCCAGATGAGAGCCAGGTTTGACCACTTCGGTTAACTTCATTTCCTTGGCTTTAGTGGACTGCAAAAAATCTAAACAATGTCACAAAAGTTCGACACCAGCAAACGACTTAAGGCTGATCTTGTCAGATTGTACTGTTCACAAATGGTACAAGACAAATCACCTGGACGTTTTTGTTCTAGCATGACCTGACACAGACTGTCCACGAGGCGACACGGTTACTGCAGCTGGTCCTCACTATACCAGCCACAACAGCATCCGAGAGGCCATTTCCTGAGCTGAAGCGGATAAAGACATGCAGTCGAAACTGGAATGATCAAGGACGGCTCTCATCCCCTGCCCTCATCTCCATCACATCGAGACCGAGATACTTTGAAAACTGATGGGGAGGGAGGAGCTTTACAGTTTAGTCACTGATGTCTTTACCCAGAATGATAAACAGGTGGACTTCATTTACAAGTAAATGCAAGTGTGTGTTTACAGTAGCGCCGACTACTACTATACAATACAGTAGTGCCGACTACTATTGTTATATTAAAGTAGTTCTGATTACTATTATACAATACTGTAGTGCTGACTACTATTATTCATTACAGTAGTGCTGACTACTATTATACATTACAGTAGTGCTGACTACTATTATACATTACAGTAGTGCTGACTACTATTATACATTACAGTAGCGCTGACTACTATTATACATTACAGTAGTGCTGACTACTATTACACATTACAGTAGTGCTGACTACTATTATACATTACAGTAGCGCTGACTATGATTATACATTACAGTAGTGCTGACTACTATTATACATTACAGTAGTGCTGACTACTATTATACATTACAGTAGTGCTGACTACTATTATACATTACAGTAGCGCTGACTACTATTATACATTACAGTAGTGCTGACTACTATTATACATTACAGTAGCGTTGACTACTATTATACATTACAGTAGCGCATACTACTATTATACATTACAGTAGCGCTGACTACTATTATACATTACAGTAGCGCTGACTACTATTATACATTACAGTAGTGCTGACTACTATTATACATTACAGTAGTGCTGACTACTATTATACATTACAGTAGTGCTGACTACTATTATACATTACAGTAGCGCTGACTACTATTACACATTACAGTAGCGCTGACTACTATTACACATTACAGTAGTGCTGACTACTATTATACATTACATCTTTGTGATCGTGCCATACCGATAAACACTATAGCATATATATGCTTTTTGAACTTGTGTGCATGTGTGTGTGAGTGAGAGACGGGGACGGAAGAGCTCAATGTAAAATGCCTACTCGGCCTCAGACCCCACGGCACATCACTGGGATACACACGGACAGTGTGTCGAGGGAGCACTCATTATTTGGTGAGGAAAGTTCATGATGAGCTCCTCTGACAGTTCCTTCCCTTTGTATGTCTGTTCATTAGGCTCTTGTGCTGCAGTCACACACACACACACACACTGATCATCACCAGACAAAATTACCATGATGAGCTGGAGTAGGAAGAAAAGAGAATTGATGTCAGAGAGAGTGAGAGAGCCAGTGACAGTGACTACTCAGATCATGTAAGAGAAAGGAGTAGGGGTATAGCTCCAAAGACAGTGGATTAGTGAAATGAAGCCTTGGGTCTCCCTTCCCTTCTCCTCCTCTCTTCTCAACCCTTTTCTCCTTTCTCTTCACCCCTCCCCTCCCCCCCTCTTCACCCCCTCCCCCTCTTCACCCCCCCCCCCCCCCCCTCTTCAACCCTCCTTCTCTCTTCACCCCTCCCCTCCCCTCCTCTCTTCTCCTTCCTCTTCACCCCTCCCCTCCCCTCCTCTCTTCTCCTTCCTCTTCACCCCTTCCCCTCTTCTCTTCTCCCCTCTTCCCCTCTCAACCCTCTTCTCCTTGCTCTTCACCCCTCCCCCCCAACCTCTCTTCTCCTTTCTCTTCACCCCTCCCTCCCCTCCTCTCTTCTCCTTCCTCTTCACCCCTCCCCTCCTCTCTTCTCCTTGCTCTTCACCCCTCCCCTCCTCTCTTCTCCTTGCTCTTCACCCCTCCCCTCCTCTCTTCTCCTTGCTCTTCACCCCTCCTCCTCCTCTCCTTGCTCTTCACCCCCTCCTCTCTCCTTTCTCTTTACCCCTTTACCCCTCCCCCCTCTCAACCCTCTTCTCCTTGCTCTTCACCCCTCCCCTCCTCTCTTCTCCTTTCTCTTCACCCCTCCCCTCCCCTCCTCTCTTCTCCTTCCTCTTCACCCCTCCCCTCCTCTCTTCTCCTTTCTCTTCACCCTCCCCCCCTCTCAACCCTCTTCTCCTTGCTCTTCACCCCTCCCCTCCTCCCTTCTAAACCCTCTTCTCCTTTCTCTTCACCCCCTCCCCTCCTACGCTAGAGTTGAAGGTGGATGAGTGTGCAGGGTTTTCCAACAGACAGTAGTGTACCAAATATGTAGGGCAGCGACATTAGGGCATTACTGCCGGTCAGTGCCCATCCCAGCAATGGAGTGTGAGGACTTGGGACCGTGCACTTGGGGACTGAGGAGTGTGCATGGGAGACTGAGGAACATGCACGCCCGTCTGTGGGTTGGGAGGAGGAGACTGAGTCGACTGCCTTGCCTGATTGGTGCTCGCTCGGCTAGATCCCACAACAAGAGGAAGCAAAGCGTCATCTACCTTCGTGTACTATAGTTGGGGGAATTTCCCCAAGGGAATCAAATCAATAGTCACAAACATTCAGTATACACACACACACACACACACACACACACGCATATATATATACACCCTCCTCGAGCTAGCCTTGAGCCCTGAGCCAGAATGAGAGTGTGAAAGAAGTGACAGTTTTAAAAAAATGTATTTCACCTTTATTTAACCAGGTAGGCTAGTTGAGAACACCTTTATTTAACCAGGTAGGCTAGTTGAGAACACCTTTATTTAACCATGTAGGCTAGTTGAGAACACCTTTATTTAACCAGGTACGCTAGTTGAGAACACCTTTATTTAACCAGGTAGGCTAGTTGAGAACAAGTTCTCATTTAAAACTGCGACCTGGCCAAGACAAAGCAAAGCAGTGCGACACAAACAACAACACCGAGTTACACATGCAATAAACAAGTGTACAATCAATAACACAATAGAAAAAGTGTGTGCAAATGGCGGGAGGAGGTAAGGCAATAAATAGGCCATAGTAGCAAGTCATTATAATTTAGCAAATTAACACTGGAGTGATAGATGTGATAGATGTGCAGATGATGATGTGCAAGTAGAAGTACTGGTGTGCAAAAGAGCAGAAAAGTAAACAAAAACAATATGGGGATGAGGTAAGTAGATTGGATGGGCCATTTACAGATGGGCTATGTACAGCTGCAGCGATCGGTTAGCTGCTCGGATAGTTGATGTTTCAAGTTAGTGAGGGAAATATAAGTCTCCAGTTTCAGCGATTTTTGCAATTTGTTCCAGTCATTGGCAGCAGAGAACTGGAAGGAAAGGCGGCCAAAGGAGGTGTTGGCTTTGGGGATGACCAGTGAGATATACCTGCTGAATCGAGTACTACGGGTGGGTGTTATCGTGACCAGTGAGCTGAGATAAGACGGAGCTTTACCTAGCAATGTCTTAAAGATGACCTGGAGCCAGTGCGTCTGGCGATGAATATGTAGCGAGGGCCAGCCGATTAGAGCATACAGGTCGCAGTGGTGGGTGGTATATGGGGCTTAAGTGGCAAAACGGATGGCACTGTGATAGACTGCATCCTGTGTGCTGAGTAGAGGCACTGTAAATGACATCGAGTAGAGGCTATTTTGTAAATGACATCGCCGAAATCGAGGATCGGTAGGATAATCAGTTTTACGAGAATATGTTTGGCGACGTGAGTGAAGGAGGCTTTGTTGCGGAATAGAAAGCCGATCCTAGATTTAATTTTGGATTGGAGATGTTTAATATGAGTCTGGAAGGAGAGTTTACAGTCTAGCAAGACACCTAGGTGTTTGTAGTTGTCCACATATTCTAAGTCAGAACCGTCCAGAATAGTGATGCTAGTCGGGCGAGCGGATGTGGGCAGCGATCGGTTGAAAAGCATGCATTTAGTTTTACTAGTTTAAGAGCAGTTGGAGGCCACGGAAGGAGTGTTGTATGGCATTGAAGCTCATTTGAAGGTTTGTTAACACAGTCCAAAGAAGGGCTAGATGAATACAGAATGGTGTCGTCTGTGTAGAGGTGGATCAGAGAATCACCCACAGCAAGAGCGACATCGTTGATATATACAGAGAAAAGAGTCGGCCCGAGAATTGAACCCCCATGGTACCCCCATAGAGACTGCCAGAGGTCCGAACAACAGGCCCTCTGATGTGACACACTGAACTCTGTCTGAGAAGTAGTTGGTGAACCAGACAAGGCAGTCATTTCAGTCTGCCGATACGAATACGGTGGTTGACAGAGTTGAAAGCCTTGGCCAAGTTGATGAAGACGGCTGCACAGTACAATCTTTTATCGATGGCGGTTATGATATCGTTTAGTACCTTGAGCATGGCTGAGGTGCACCTGTGATCAGCTCTGAAACAGGATTGCACAGTGGAGAAGGTACGGTGGGATTCGAAATGGTCAGTGATCTGTTTATTAACTTGGCTTTCGAAGACTTTAGAAAGGCAGGACAGGAAGGATATAGGTCTGTAACAGTTTGGGTCTAGAGTGTCAGCCCTTTTGAAGAGGGGGATGACCACGGCAGCTTTCCAATCTTTAGGGATCTTGGACGATACGAAAGAGAGGTTGAACAGACTGGTAATAGGGGTTGCAACAATGGCGGTGGATAATTTTTAGAAAGAGAAGGTCCAGATTGTGTAGCCCAGCTGATTTGTAGGGGTCCAGGTTTTGCAGCTCTTTCAGAACATCTGCTTTCTGGATTTGGGTGAAGGAGAAGCTGGGGAGGCTTTGGCAAGTAGCTGCGGGGGATGCGGAGCTGTTGGCCATGGTTGGGGTAGCCAGGAGGAAAGCATGGCCAGCTGTAGAGAAATGCTTATTGAAATTCTCGATTATTGTGGATTTAACGGTGGTAACAGTGTTTCCTAGCCTCAGTGCAGTGGGCAGCTGGGAGGAGGTGCTCCATGGACTTTACAGTATCCTAAAACTTTTTGGAGTTAAAACTACAGGATGCAAATTTCTGTTTGAAAAAGCTGGCATTTGCTTTCCTGACTGACTGCGTGTATTGGTTCCTGACTTCCCTGAACATTTGCATATCGCAGGGACTATTCGATGCTATTGCAGTCCGCCACAGGATGTTTTTGTACTGGTCGAGGGCAGTCAGGTCTGGAGTGAACCAAGGGCTGAACCAAGAACTAATCTGTTCTTAGTTCTACATTTTTTGAAAGGGGCATGCTTATTTAAGATGGTTGGGAAATTACTTTTAAAGAACGACCAGGCATACTCGACTGACGGGATGAGGTCAATATCCTTCCAGGATACCCGGGCCAGGTCGATTAGAAAAGCCTGCTCGCAGAAGTGTTTTAGGGCTTTGACAGAGGTGAGGGGTGGTCGTTTGACCGCAGGTTACTCCACATCCACCCAGCTTGGGTAAAGCCTAGCTCCCTGTTCCCTACTTAATGATGACATGGAGTAATAGGGATCTTTGGCAGCACCACTCTCCTGTCTGTGTGTATGTCTGGGTTGAATGAATCATTGCTGTATTACCTGGGTTTTAATCCTTATAAATCTCCTTTGTGAGGTAACGTCTAGATCTGCCGGAGGACAAACTGGTGAGGACAGCCCACTGAAGGCATTTTCTCTTCTCAATGTAGAGTCATTCTCTCACAGAGCTTTTCTCTGAAGAGTTGGACCAATATATGATGATGATCATGTTAAAACAGCTAATCACATTTCATTCAGAAAACATTCAACAGCTCAATAAGGTGTGAGACCCATTGAAGTCAATCTGAACCCACCAGGATCCAGGATTAGTTCAAGACAAAGTAGCATCACACCAAACAGCTACAGTACTGTATATGTCTCCACTTTCTTTATTTTAACAGCTGGAAGACAAATTCTAAAACAACAAACAACCACCTCACTCCTCCTTCCTCATGCTTCTCTAGGCCTCGCTCCCTTCTTTTCTCTCTTCTCTTCATGTAGTGACCACAGATTCCATCTGGTGGGCTGAATGTTTTCTAACCTCTGTCCAGATCCCCCAATAAAACTCTGGTTTCCTTTCACTTCATGACTTGCAACTCTTTCTAACCCCCCCTCTCTTTTCTCTCTGTTCCCTCTCTCTCTCCCCTTACTCTCCAATGTCCTCTATTTCTGTAAGGACCACATAAGTGTTTGGCCCAACACAATCCCAGGTAATTGTTTTCATTCTTTGAAGGAGAGGACAGGGTGGGGAGGGGGTACATAGCGAGTCGATTTAATCTGCCTGCTTCTCTTTCAACTGACCGCTGGCTTGCTGTGTTCCTCTCCCCTTTGTTGCCCTCACAATACGAGCCTGAATAACTGTCTCCATATGTGGGAGAAGAGAGGGGGATGAGCAGGAGGGATGTTTGGCTAACGGTCTCTGGCCAACACAAGTAGGTGTTTTCACTGTCTAAGAAAGACAGGACAGAGAGTGGAGAGGAGATACTCCCCTTCTCACCCACCCAGCCCCCTCCCTGTAGGGGCTGTTAAACAGGAAGTGGTCATAGCGGAGTGGGCCGCAGTGAGCCATGAAGACACATAGTTCAGTTCTGAGGCGGCTGATTCAATCTCTCTCACAGTGTGTGTGTGTGTGTCTCTCCCGTCTCATGCTTATTTAGAAAAAGAGACAGAACAGAAGAGAAGAAAGAAAGACAAAAGATGGAATGGCAGGAAGTGGGTTTGGTTTACTTTAAAAGCGACATGAGTGTTTAATGTTTAGACAATGGCGTGCGACAGACGAAGGAGAGAGGGAAAGAGAAACAGAGGAGTGGAGAAGAAAACAGCAGGATCCTGAGAGAAAGAATATAATATGGTCCAAGATGTGATTTCATGTGGAAGGGTAAGGAAAAACAGTGTCAGGACCAATGAAGCCCAGGCCAGGTTCTGTTACATACAGACGCAGTAAACCCCACAGCAGAGAATGTGGTCATCATAAGCCTAGGCTGGCTGGGAGTGTTGTCATGAACAAACTGCCATTCATTTTCTTATGAGTCATTTCTTTAAAATCCAGCATAATGTCTAATCCCCTCGAGGGATACAGTTCACGGGATACAGTTCACGGGATACAGTTCACAGGATACAGTTCACAGGATACAGTTCACAGGATACAGTTCACAGGATACAGTTCACAGGATACAGTTCACAGGATACAGTTCACAGGATACAGTTCACAGGATACAGTTCACAGGATACAGTTCACAGGATACAGTTCACAGGATACAGTTCACAGGATACAGTTCACGGGATACAGTTCACGGGATACAGTTCACGGGATACAGTTCACAGGATACAGTTCACAGGATACAGTTCACAGGATACAGTTCACAGGATACAGTTCACAGGATACAGTTCACAGGATACAGTTCACAGGATACAGTTCACGGGATACAGTTCACAGGATACAGTTCACGGGATACAGTTCACAGGATACAGTTCACAGGATACAGTTCACAGGATACAGTTCACGGGATACAGTTCACGGGATACAGTTCACAGGATACAGTTCACAGGATACAGTTCACAGGATACAGTTCACGGGATACAGTTCACGGGATACAGTTCACAGGATACAGGGATACAGTTCACAGGATACAGTTCACGGGATACAGTTCACAGGATACAGTTCACAGGATACAGTTCACGGGATACAGTTCACGGGATACAGTTCACAGGATACAGTTCACAGGATACAGTTCACAGGATACAGTTCACAGGATACAGTTCACAGGATACAGTTCACGGGATACAGTTCACGGGATACAGTTCACGGGATACAGTTCTGCTACAATGGCACACGCAGGCAAAGGCATTGTTTCTGTATCTAGAATCCACTCCAGGAAAAAGCCCAGGCACTACACACGGTATTACACGGTATTACACGGTGTTACACGGTGTTACACGGTATTACACGGTATTACACGGTGTTACACGGTGTTACACGGTATTACACGGTATTACACGGTGTTACACGGTTACACGGTGTTACACGGTATTACACGGTGTTACACGGTGTTACACGGTAGTTACACGGTGTTACACGGTATTACACGGTGTTACACGGTACAGTTACACGGTATTACACGGTATTACACGGTATTACACGGTGTTACACGGTATTACATGGTATTACACGGTATTACACGGTATTACACGGTGTTACACGGTATTACACGGTATTACACGGTGTTACACGGTATTACACGGTATTACACGGTATTACACGGTATTACACGGTGTTACACGGTATTACACGGTATTACACGGTATTACACGGTATTACACGGTATTACACGGTGTTACACGGTATTACACGGTATTACACGGTATTACACGGTATTACACGGTGTTACACGGTATTACACGGTATTACACGGTGTTACACGGTATTACACGGTATTACACGGTATTACACAGTGTTACACGGTGTTACACGGTGTTACACGGTATTACACGGTATTACACGGTATTACACGGTATTACACGGTGTCAGTAAGACAAAAAAAATATAATTTAATTAAAAAAAAGAGACTATTGTACAGTTTGCACAACGGCTGAATCGTGCCAGCATAACATTAACATTAGGGTTGACTAGTTGAACAATACCAGCATAACATCAACATTAGGGTTGACTAGTTGAACAATGCCAGCATAACATTAACATTAGGGTTGACTAGTTGAACAATACCAGCATAACATCAACATTAGGGTTGACTAGTTGAACAATACCAGCATAACATCAACATTAGGGTTGACTAGTTGAACAATACCAGCATAACATCAACATTAGGGTTGACTAGTTGAACAATGCCAGCATAACATCAACATTAGGGTTGACTAGTTGAACAATACCAGCATAACATCAACATTAGGGTTGACTAGTTGAACAATACCAGCATAACATTAACATTAGGTTGACTAGTTGAACAATACCAGCATAACATCAACATTAGGGTTGACTAGTTGAACAATGCCAGCATAACATTAACATTAGGGTTGACTAGTTGAACAATACCAGCATAACATCAACATTAGGGTTGACTAGTTGAACAATACCAGCATAACATCAACATTAGGGTTGACTAGTTGAACAATGCCAGCATAACATCAACATTAGGGTTGACTAGTTGAACAATACCAGCATAACATCAACATTAGGGTTGACTAGTTGAACAATACCAGCATAACATCAACATTAGGGTTGACTAGTTGAACAATGCCAGCATAACATCAACATTAGGGTTGACTAGTTGAACAATACCAGCATAACATCAACATTAGGGTTGACTAGTTGAACAATACCAGCATAACATTAACATTAGGGTTGACTAGTTGAACAATACCAGCATAACATCAACATTAGGGTTGACTAGTTGAACAATACCAGCATAACATCAACATTAGGGTTGACTAGTTGAACAATACCAGCATAACATCAACATTAGGGTTGACTAGTTGAACAATACCAGCATAACATCAAGCCTCATAGAAATATACTGAACAAAAATATACCATGCAGCACTTTTTTATATTTACTGAGTTACAGTTCATATAAGAAATTCAGTCAATTGAAATAAATAAATGAGGTTCTAATCTATGGATTACTGGACAGAGTGACTAGGCAGGGTGGCGCAGCAATGGGTGGGCCTGGGAGGACATAGACCCACCCACTTGGGAACCAGTTCCACCCACTGAGAAGCCATGCCCAGCCAAACAGAATTTGTTTATTCAACACAAAATAAATTTATTACAGAAAATAATTATCCTCAGCACCCCCCTCTTCAGACGATCCTGTAAGGGAAGAAGCTGGATGTGGAGGTTCTGGGCTGGAGTGGTTACACATCGTCTGCGGTTGTGAGGCCGGTTGGAGTTTTAATTTCACCTTTATTTAACTAGGCACGTCATTTAAGAACATATTCTTATTTACAATGACAGCCTAGACCAGCCAAACCCGGACGACCCTGTGCGCCGCCCTATGGGACTCCAATCATAGCCGGTTGTGATACAGCCTGCATTCAAACCAGGGTGTCCGTAGTAACGCCTCTATCTCTTAGATGCAGTGCCTTAGACCGTTGCGCCACCCAGGAGCCACAATGTACTGGATGTACTGCCAAATTCTCTAAAACAATTGAAAGCTCCCTCAAAACATGAGACATCTGTGGCATTGTGTTGTGTGACAAAACTGCACATTTTAGAGTGGCCTTTTTTGTCCAAAGCGCAAGATGCACCTGTGTAATGATCATGCTGTTTAATCAGCTTATTAATATGCCGCATCTGTCAGGTGGATGGATTATCTTGGCAAAGGTGAAATGATCACTAACAGGGGAAAATAAGCTTTTTGTGCGTACTAAACATTTCTGGGATCTTTTATCTCATCTCATGAAAAATGTGACCAACACTTTACATGTTGCATTTATATTTTTGTTCAGTATAAATATGGCACAACCCTCAACCTTTGCAGTGACCAGATCCTACAAATGAGCCTAGGTAGGTAGGCAGACAGTATCTACCTACCGCCATGTCTATCAGCCATGCTTAGGCAAATATTTTTTATAGTAAAACCAGCTTTAGTTTTAGAGATTTACAACAGTAAATGGTTGTATTACTGTTTCTCCTCACTGTTTGCTAGTAAACTTAGCTAGCTAGCTTGCTGGATATGCAATACTGTTATTTACATCTATTTGGAATCTCATCTTGCCAATAACTTTGTGCGATTGAAATGCATCCAAGGTCATAATCATAACCAAGTCAACCCTCGTCGGATTGTAGCGGTAGAAGTGGTAGATATGTTCTATGTGAACAATTTCTATGCTTCCCATTCTTAAGTTTAGTTTTTCCCTCTTTTACTTTCAGTTTTGTACACCAGCTTCAAACAGCTGAAAATACTATATTTTGGGTTATAGAAAATATATTTCACAGCAGTTTAGATGGTACAATGATTCTCTACACTATACTTGCTTGTTTTTTGTCACCTAAACTGAAATTAGGCAAACTACTAGAATTTTAGCAACCAGGAAATGGCGGAGCGATTTCTGCATAGTGCACCTTTAAGTCCAACGCCAGCAAGAAAAACAACAACAATCATAAGAGGGGGATGAGAATGAGAGGGGGATAAGAGTGGATGGGAGAGTAAACAGACAGGGGCAAGTGACTGTGAAGCCTCTCTCTTTGAAGTATGGCAACAGCAAACATTTAGCACGAATGAGGAGACACAGTGAGCATGGTTGGTCTGTGTCTGAAAAGCATGCCACCAACTTCCGTGCCCCTCTATTGAACACATGTCCGGGGTGTGTGTGTGTGTGGCCAGACCCCCAGTGAGGGGTGGGGGTGTAGGGGTCCTCAGGGCAGGGGAAATACATACACTGACAGCCAAGCTGGCTGGGGAGGGCAGACAGGCAGTAGAGTGGAATGTCAAGCATCTCTTCATGTCTCTTCTGTCTCTCTATATTCCCTCATCTGCATATGTATTTCTCTTCCTCTAAATTATCCCCCTTCTCCCCATATGTCTTTCTCTTCCTCTATATTATCTCCCTTCTCCCCATATGTCTTTCTCTTCCTCTATATTATCTCCCTTCTCCCCATATGTCTTTCTCTTCCTCTATATTATCCCCCTTCTCCCCATGTCTTTCTCTTCCTCTATATTATCCCCCTTCTCCCCATATGTCTTTCTCTTCCTCTATATTATCTCCCTTCTCCCCATATGTCTTTCTCTTCCTCTATATTATCCCCCTTCTCCCCATATGTCTTTCTCTTCCTCTATATTATCTCCCTTCTCCCCATATGTCTTTCTCTTCCTCTATATTATCCCCCTTCTCCCCATATGTCTTTCTCTTCCTCTATATTATCTCCCTTCTCCCCATATGTCTTTCTCTTCCTCTATATTATCCCCCTTCTCCCCATGTCTTTCTCTTCCTCTATATTATCCCCCTTCTCCCCATGTCTTTCTCTTCCTCTATATTATCTCCCTTCTCCCCATATGTCTTTCTCTTCCTCTATATTATCCCCTTCTCCCCATATGTCTTTCTCTTCCTCTATATTATCCCCCTTCTCCCCATATGTCTGTCTCTTCCTCTATATTATCTCCCTTCTCCCCATATGTCTTTCTCTTCCTCTATATTATCCCCCTTCTCCCCCTTCTTTCTCCCATATTATCTCCCTTCTCCCCATATGTCTTTTCTTCCTCTATATTATCCCCCTTCTCCCCATATGTCTTTCTCTTCCTCTATATTATCTCCCTTCTCCCCATATGTCTTTCTCTTCCTCTATATTATCCCCTTCTCCCCATATGTCTTTCTCTTCATCTATATTATCAACCTTCTCCCCATATGTATTTCTCTTCCTCTATATTATCCCCCTTCTCCCCATATGTCTTTCTCTTCCTCTATATTATCTCCCTTCTCCCCATATGTCTTTCTCTTCCTCTATATTATCTCCCTCTCCCCATATGTCTTTCTCCCCATATGTATCTTCCTCCTTCCCCCTCTCCCCATATGTCTTTCTCTTCCTCTATATTATCTCCCTTCTCCCCATATGTCTTTCTCTTCCTCTATATTATCAACCTTCTCCCCATATGTCTTTCTCTTCCTCTATATTATCCCCCTTCTCCCCATATGTCTTTCTCTTCCTCTATATTATCAACCTTCTCCCCATATGTCTTTCTCTTCCTCTATATTATCTCCCTTCTCCCCATATGTCTTTCTCTTCCTCTATATTATCCCCCTTCTCCCCATATGTCTTTCTCTTCCTCTATATTATCTCCCTTCTCCCCATATGTCTTTCTCTTCCTCTATATTATCCCCCTTCTCCCCATATGTCTTTCTCTTCCTCTATATTATCCCCCTTCTCCCCATATGTCTTTCTCTTCCTCTATATTATCTCCCTTCTCCCCATATGTCTTTCTCTTCCTCTATATTATCTCCCTTCTCCCCATATGTCTTTCTCTTCCTCTATATTATCCCCCTTCTCCCCATATGTCTTTCTCTTCCTCTTCTCCCTCCCCATATGTCTTTCTCTTCCTCTATATTATCTCCCTTCTCCCCATATGTCTTTCTCTTCCTCTATATTATCTCCCCCTTCTCTTCCCATTATGTCCCCATATGTTTTCTCTTCCTCTATATTATCCCCCTTCTCCCCATATGTCTTTCTCTTCCTCTATATTATCAACCTTCTCCCCATATGTTTTTCTCTTCCTCTATATTATCTCCCTTCTCCCCATATGTCTTTCTCTTCCTCTATATTATCTCCCTTCTCCCCATATGTCTTTCTCTTCCTCTATATTATCAACCTTCTCCCCATATGTCTTTCTCTTCCTCTATATTATCTCCCTTCTCCCCATATGTATTTCTCTTCCTCTATATTATCTCCCTTCTCCCCATATGTCTTTCTCTTCCTCTATATTATCAACCTTCTCCCCATATGTCTTTCTCTTCCTCTATATTATCTCCCTTCTCCCCATATGTATTTCTCTTCCTCTATATTATCCCCCTTCTCCCCATATGTCTTTCTCTTCCTCTATATAATCAACCTTCTCCCCATATGTCTTTCTCTTCCTCTATATTATCCCCCTTCTCCCCATATGTCTTTCTCTTCCTCTATATTATCAACCTTCTCCCCATATGTCTTTCTCTTCCTCTATATAATCAACCTTCTCCCCATATGTATTTCTCATTGAAACGTCTGAGCTGTGTCTGAGTCATGAGACAGACAGTACATCATAGTGTGGAATAAAGCAACATGCCAGATCCTGCCTTCATACTCAACACTACCTTCACCGTTAGCTGGAGCTGCAAGGGGTTGCGGTTGAGGTGGGGCTATAGGTGGAGCTGGGGCCATGCAGCCATGCTTCAGTAGCCCTGTGAGGGTCTGCTCTGCTGGGCTCTGAGACTTCCTTCCGGAGCAGAGTGACGGGACTCCTCCATAATTCAATAACAATAATCCACAATGAAGGGACAATAAAGCAGGCAGGCCGCGTGGGGGTGAAACTAACCGGCCGTGGCCTCCTCCTCACTCCCGGGGGGGTGGCAGCTGCTGACATGCTGCCTGCAGTGAAGGAGACAGGGAGGCAGACGTCGGAGCCTATCTCACCCCTCTCCTCCCCTCTCTCTTCCCCCCTGAGCAGGGCAGAGTGGGGGACAGACCTGAGGAGTCCAGCTGATTCCCTTAGTCTACTAGTCCCCTGGAAGACTGAGTGGAGGGGCCATGACCGCTAGGATAGCTAGCCTCCCCAAGCAACCACACAGGACTGCCAGAGCCCAAGCACCCATTCGTCACACAGCCTAAAACAACACAAAAATGTGCAATGAGATAACACACACACACATAGACATATACTCTCCACCCGTGCCGGCTGGGGTATGGATGGATTGTGGGAGGCAGGGCGGGAGGTCAGCTATCGATCATCTCCTGGTCAAATCAATCGCCTGGCTTTTAATTAATGTGCCATGACGCCTGCCTGACCCCACAGCCTGCATTATATTATTATCTATAGTCATCAATGTCCAGCCAAAACCCCCTCCCCGTCCTCCCCAGTCCTCCCTCCCTCCTCCTCCCCATCCACCTCCCTCCTCTCCCCTTCTTCCTCTTCCTCCCCATCCTCCACCTCTCCCTGTCCTCCTTCTCCTCTTCACTCCCCTTTTCCCATAGTATTTATGATAGTCCCAGGGAGAAGTTAGTCAGGGGGGGGGAGGGGGTGGTCAGGGTGGTCAGCTAGCTCTGTGTTGTCTTCAGGACCCTCTCTCTGTTTACACTATCATTACAACAATCACAACACATTGCCAAGTTCCTCCAACCCTGTATTGTTTGACGCTCCGTCTGTTGCTCGGTCAGCTAACCAGTGTCTGGCCTGGACCTCAGAGTTATTCAACCGCTTTGCAGCTAATTAGAGGTAATGACAGCAGTTGAGACCACATTTCTCCAGATGCCTCTGTAAGATCTGAGAGATGTGACAACCATAACAAACAAACAGTAACAACAGTAACTAGGGCAGGAAGAATGTGTTAATTATAGCCAATTAGAAATGCTACTATTAGCCTGTCTATTCTATACTCTCAACAGAGTATATCTGAGGAGCAGGGCCTGATAGATCTGTAACAGAGTATGTCTGAGGAGCAGGGCCTGATAGATCTGTAACAGAGTATGTCTGAGGAGCAGGGCCTGATAGATCTGTAACAGAGTATGTCTGAGGAGCAGGGCCTGATAGATCTGTAACAGAGTATGTCTGAGGAGCAGGGCCTGATAGATCTGTAACAGAGTATGTCTGAGGAGCAGGGCCTGATAGATCTGTAACAGAGTATGTCTGAGGAGCAGGGCCTGATAGATCTGTAACAGAGTATGTCTGAGGAGCAGGGCCTGATAGATCTGTAACAGAGTATGTCTGAGGAGCAGGGCCTGATAGATCTGTAACAGAGTATGTCTGAGGAGCAGTGCCTGATAGATCTGTAACAGAGTATGTCTGAGGAGCAGGGCCTGATAGATCTGTAACAGAGTATGTCTAAGGAGCAGGGCCTGATAGATCTGTAACAGAGTATGTCTAAGGAGCAGGGCCTGATAGATCTGTAACAGAGTATGTCTGAGGAGCAGGGTTCCATTTTAATCTACTCTCATACATGTTAACTACACTCCTATGCTGCCAAGCTCCGAGAGAGACTGCCAGCCCCCCTTGAAAGAGCCACAAAACAAGACTGCCACAGAGGACCCAGTCGTCACACAGCCTAGAACACCACAAAAATGCTAAGACACACAAACACACACAGAGGTACGCATACACACACATACGCATAGCGTGGAAGTGAAAGGCTGTCATTACACCAGGCGACTGAGAGGCTGAATATAAAAAATGAATCAGCGGAGACAGCTAACAAAGCGGTCTAAAAAAAGGAGTGTAAACTACAGTATTACAGTCTAACTGAAACAGCAGTTATTACTCTTTGTAACTGAAACAGCAGTTATTACTCTTTGTAACTGAAACAGCAGTTATTACTCTTTGTAACTGAAACAGCAGTTATTAATCTTTGTAACTGAAACAGCAGTTATTACTCTTTGTAACTGAAACAACAGTTATTACTCTTGGTAACTGAAACAGCAGTTATTACTCTTTGTAACTGAAACAGCAGTTATTACTCTTTGAAACTGAAACAGCAGTTATTACTCTTTGTAACTGAAACAGCAGTTAATTTAATAGAAGTGGACACGATGAGAGGAGACTTTATAGAAAACAGAGTGTCATTTAGCTGTATTTGCTTTGACATGCTCGTACAGAAGAATGTCCAGGCTATCATTTCTTTCCAGGCCTGACTGAATAACAGGCTCTTAATGCAGCAGCATGGCAGGCCATTTCGTGCCTGCCTCCCGTCCTGCCATCCTGCCTGCCGTCCTACCTGTTATCCTGCCTGCCGTCCTGCCTGCCATCCTGCCTCTCGTCCTGCCATCCTGCCTGCCGTACTACCTGTTATCCTGCCTGCCGTCCTGCCTGCCATCCTGCCTGCCATCCTGCCTGCCGTCCTGCCATCCTGCCTGCCGTCCTGCCTGCCATTCTGTCTGCCGTCCTACCTGTCATCCTGCCTGCCATCCTACCTGTTATCCTGCCTGCCATCCTGCCTGCCGTCCTGCCTGCCGTCCTGCCTGCCGTCCTGCCATCCTGCCTGCCGTCCTACCTGTCATCCTGCCTGCCATCCTGCATGCCATCCTTCCTGCCATCCTGCCTCCTGTCCTGCCTGCTGTCCTGTTTGCCTGACGTCCTGTTTGCCTGCCGTCCTGTTTGCCTGACGTCCTGCCTGACGTCCTGCCTGCCATCCTGTTTGCCTGCCGTCCTGTTTGACTGACATCCTGCCTGACATCCTGCCTGACGTCCTGCCTGCCATCCTGTTTGCCTGCCGTCCTGTTTGCCTGCCGTCCTGTTTGCCTGACGTCCTGCCTGATGTCCGACCTGCCTGCCGTCCTGTTTGCCTGCCGTCCTGTTTGCCTGCCGTCCTGTTTGCCTGATGTCCTGCCTGACGTCCTGCCTGCCGTCCTGTTTGCCTGCCGTCCTGTTTGCCTGCCGTCCTGTTTGCCTGCCGTCCTGTTTGCCTGCCGTCCTGTTTGCCTGACGTCCTGTTTGCCTGACGTCCTGCCTGCCTGCGTCCTGTTTGCCTGCCGTCCTGTTTGCCTGCCGTCCTGCTTGCCTGCCGTCCTGCTTGCCTGACGTCCTGTTTGCCTGCCGTCCTGTTTGCAAAATAAAATAACAGGTAGGATGGCAGGCAGGATGGCAGGACGGGAGGCAGGCACGAAATGGCCTGCCATGCTGCTGCATTAAGAGCCTGTTTGCCTGCCGTCCTGTTTGTCTGACGTCCTGCCTGTCGTCTTTCTTGCCTGCCGTCCTGTTTGCCTGCTGTAAACCAACTCTATGGAATCACTCGCACATGTGGATGTAGTAAGAAATACCCTGAGAAAATGTCTAACAATTCCAGTAAGATTCCATGAAGTGGCTAGTGTGGTAAATAGCAAAGTTATAGAGGCTGTTATTCTGACATTGACTTCAAACCCCATGTAGTAACCATGTTTAAAGTCCTGTTGACTCTGAGGCCGGGGATAGTGTTGTCTGATCTTGTTCTGCTGGGAACCTGTAATGCTGTCTGTTTCCTGTGTGGAGAGCAGACACGCACAGTGTGTTTGTACCTGTGTGTCCTCATGACCCGCCTAGCCCCGCGCTATGGCTCAGAAAATCAGTACATTACTTCATGACTCAAACAGTCTTTGCCATCCTGCCGCAAATTAATATTTTAAACACAGGATGTACTGGTTGCATGGTTGGTCTGTTCACACGCACGCACGCACGCACACACACACACACACACACACACACACACACACACACACACACACACACACACACACACACACACACACACACACACACAGTATATAAGACAAAGACACACACACACACTGCCACAGACAGACTAACTGAGTGTGAAAGGAGAGACAAAGTTATCAAGTTAAAGGCATTCAGACAGACAGAGCCCTGGTCACCACATCGCTCTGTGAGCTGCAGGAAAGAAAGCTGGTAAGCACAATCTAATGAAACACAGGAAGATAAACACAACACATACACTATAGTGGCTAGCATAGACTGGGAACTATTGGGGAGAAGGAGCTTCAACGCCTGACCTCTGTAATGACTCTACTACTGTACCCTATAGAACTGTCAGTCCCAGCCATCGTATTATCAATAAGAAAACCCAGCATAACAGAAGACTAGGGATGTGTCTAGGCTTGGAGAATAACACAGGTCTGATTGGACTAAAGTGTATGTGCGTTAAGGTTGGACGATATGGCCTGAAAATCATATGTCCATTTTTTTCAAACCTCACGATATATAGCTCAGTTTTTTTTTCTAAATAAACTTTGTTGTACAATTAAAGGTCAAATACCCTGCATTTAAAACAGCCAGCAAAAAATCGAATGAATTCAGGGCTTCAAATTCTACCTCGGCAAAATAAAATCCTTCAACAACCATAAGACCCACTATTAATAAAATGATTTTATTCTATATATTTTTTTGCAATAATCACTGATCTGGCTTTCAAGTCTGTCTATGAAAAAGCCCTTTCTGTTACAAATTTAACCAGAACCATGCATAATGCACATTCACTTCTTGTAGCAGGCATTCTAGAAAATGAACACAGGTCTCATAAACAATCTCTCAAGCACAAGCCCACATGCTAGTGATTAGCCAGCTAATCTTCATAGTTTAAGTTTAGCCAATTTGGATCGGTTATATATCTAACAAGGTAGAACAGTTGAATTGTTATGAACACACCCTTCTGTCCACCTCCAACTGTTTAAATAGCATGTTAGACTGACCCTGTCCACTTTGTTCAGAATTAGAAATCAAGTTCCTTATTACTTTGAGAAAAAGTAGCTAATTCCTTATATAATTGTGTTTTATGCTTATTGCCCATTTATAAAACACAGACTAGACAGCTAGTATAACAGTCAGGCTAAAATGCTGATAGTGGCAGTACGTGGTACCCCAACGACACGCGTGACAAACTGAGTGTCATGCCCTGACCTTAGAGATCCTTTTTATGTCTCTATTTTGGTGTGGTCAGGGCGTGAGTTGGGGTGGGCATTCTATGTTTTGTGTTCTATGTTTTCTATTTCTGTGTGTTTGGCCGGGTGTGGTTCTCAATCAGAGGCAGCTGTCTATTGTTGTCTCTGATTGAGAACCATACTTAGATAGCCTTTTCCCACCTGTGTTTTGTGGGTAGTTATTTTCTGTTTTGTGTGTCTGCACCAGACAGAACTGTTTAGTGTGTCTGCACCAGACAGAACTGTTTTGTGTCTCTGCACCAGACAGAACTGTTTTGTGTCTCTGCACCAGACAGAACTGTTTTGTGTGTCTGCACCAGACAGAACTGTTTTGTGTGTCTGCACCAGACAGAACTGTTTTGTGTGTCTGCACCAGACAGAACTGTTTTGTGTGTCTGCACCAGACAGAACTGTTTTGTGTGTCTGCACCAGACAGAACTGTTTAGTGTGTCTGCACCAGACAGAACTGTTTTGTGTGTCTGCACCAGACAGAACTGTTTTGTGTGTCTGCACCAGACAGAACTGTTTTGTGTGTCTGCACCAGACAGAACTGTTTTGTGTGTCTGCACCAGACAGAACTGTTTAGTGTGTCTGCACCAGACAGAACTGTTTTGTGTGTCTGCACCAGACAGAACTGTTTTGTGTGTCTGCACCAGACAGAACTGTTTTGTGTGTCTGCACCAGACAGAACTGTTTAGTGTGTCTGCACCAGACAGAACTGTTTTGTGTCTCTGCACCAGACAGAACTGTTTTGTGTCTCTGCACCAGACAGAACTGTTTTGTGTGTCTGCACCAGACAGAACTGTTTAGTGTCTCTGCACCAGACAGAACTGTTTTGTGTGTCTGCACCAGACAGAACTGTTTAGTGTGTCTGCACCAGACAGAACTGTTTTGTGTCTCTGCACCAGACAGAACTGTTTTGTGTGTCTGCACCAGACAGAACTGTTTTGTGTCTCTGCACCAGACAGAACTGTTTTGTGTGTCTGCACCAGACAGAACTGTTTTGTGTCTCTGCACCAGACAGAACTGTTTAGTGTGTCTGCACCAGACAGAACTGTTTTGTGTGTCTGCACCAGACAGAACTGTTTTGTGTGTCTGCACCAGACAGAACTGTTTTGTGTGTCTGCACCAGACAGAACTGTTTAGTGTGTCTGCACCAGACAGAACTGTTTTGTGTGTCTGCACCAGACAGAACTGTTTTGTGTGTCTGCACCAGACAGAACTGTTTTGTGTGTCTGCACCAGACAGAACTGTTTTGTGTGTCTGCACCAGACAGAACTGTTTTGTGTGTCTGCACCAGACAGAACTGTTTAGTGTCTCTGCACCAGACAGAACTGTTTTGTGTGTCTGCACCAGACAGAACTGTTTTGTGTGTCTGCACCAGACAGAACTGTTTTGTGTGTCTGCACCAGACAGAACTGTTTTGTGTGTCTGCACCAGACAGAACTGTTTTGTGTGTCTGCACCAGACAGAACTGTTTTGTGTGTCTGCACCAGACAGAACTGTTTTGTGTGTCTGCACCAGACAGAACTGTTCCGTTTGTTCCGCTTTGTTATTTTCTGTTCTAGTGTTCAGTTTTATTAAAAATCATGAACACGTACCACGCTGGTCCGCTTCTTCAAACAGCCGTTACACTGAGCATACATTTTCTAGAATCAATGTTGGTTGATACTCCCGTTTTAGTAGTGTCTGCTCTGCGTGCAATTCGAACAGTATTATTAGAAAGGGTAACTTATCCTCTATTACAGTAAAATAATGTCTCAATGTGTTTGAGTGTCCATATGACCAATTATGTTGGACCAAACCTCAAATGCAAATATTGAAACCACTTGTCCGAGAAGAAGAGAAGTGATCTCTCATCTTTGTTGCGTGAGTGGCAGGGGGAGGGGCTTGGTGATTGTGTAAACATAGAGCAAGAGGTTTCACTCTCGCCAAAATCTATCCAAAATAAGCCCCATTTTTTTTGTTCACCTTTATTTAACCAGGTAGGCCAGTTGAGAACAAGTTCTCATTTACAACTGTGACCAGGCCAAGATAAAGCAAAGCAGTGCGACAAAACAACACAGAGTTACACATGGAATAAACAAAAGTACAGTCAATAACACAATAGATAAATCTATATATGTAACGGTTTTCTAGTGGTGATGAAGGAGAGTCGGACCAAACTGCAGCGTGTCGATTGAGATTCATGTTTAATCAAATAAAGAAAACACGAACACTACACAAAACAATAAACGAAACCGAAACAGCCTATCTAGTGCAAACTAACCGAGAGTACACATAGGACACTAAGGACAATCACCCACGACAAACTCAAAGAATATGGCTGCCTAAATATGGTTCCCAATCAGAGACAACGATAAGCACCTGCCTCTGATTGAGAACCACTCCAGACAGCCATAGACTTTGCTAGATAACCCACTAAGCTACAATCCCAATACCACCACCAAAACCCCAAGACAAACACACCACAATTACAAAAACCCCATGCCACACCCTGGCCTGACCAAATACATAAAGATAAACACAAAATACTTTGACCAGGGCGTGACAATATACAGTGTGTGCAAATGGAGTAAGGAGGTAAGGCAATAAATAGGACAATAGTGGCGAAGTAATTTAGCAAATTAACACTGAAGGGATAGATGTGCAGTTGATGATGTGCAAGTAGAAATTCCTTGTGTGCAAAAAATAAAAACAATCTGGGGATGAGATAGGTAGTTGGATGGGCCATTTACAGATGGGCAGTGTACACCTGCAGCGATCGGTAAGCTACTCAGATAGCTGATGCTTAAAGTCAGTGAGGGAGACATAAGTCTCCAACTTCAGCGATTTTTGCAATTCGTTCCAGTCATTGGTAGCAGAGAACTGGAAGGAAAGGCTGCCAAAAAAGGTGTTGGCTTTGGGGATGACCAGTGAGATATACCTGCTGGAGCGCGTGCTATGGGTGGGTGTTGTTATGGTGAACAGTGAGCTGAGATAAAATGTTCAGATATTTTTTTAGAACCCAACACTGATCTGTACTTCTCCACAACTTTGTCCCTGACCTGTTTGGAGAGCACCTTGGTCTTCATGGTGTCGCTTGCTTGGTGGTGCCCCTTGCTTAGTGGTGTTACAGAGTCTGGGGCCTTTCAGAGCAGGTGGATATAAAGATCATGATAGATCATCATCATAGAGATCATGTCACAGATTATGTGACACTTAGATTGCACACAGGTGGACTTTACTGAACTAATAATGTGACTTCTGAAGGTAATTGGTTGCACCAGATCATATTTAGGGGCTTCATAGCAAACGGGGTGAATATACTGTATATGCACGCACCACTTTTCCATTTTTAAATTTTTAAAAATAAGTTCTTTTTTACATTTCACTTCACCAATGTGGGCTACTTTGTGTATGTCCATTACATGAAATTCACATAAAAATCCATTTAAATGACAGGTTGTAATGCAACAAAATAGGAAAAATGCCAAGGGCGATGAATACTTTTGCAAGGCACTGTAGTAAACAAATATGCCTCTCAGCAGCAGCGCACCACTGACTGTAACTCGAAACAGAGAGCCCCTCCTTATAGTTCCTAGGTTGATGTCTTCATTATGCCTACACTGTTTGTATGCCGTTTCTCTCTCTTCCTCCAGCGTTCTCCACCCCCTCACTCTCTCTCTCTTTTAATGAAGAACTGAGAAATGTCAGGTGCCTGGAGAAGAGAAGAGCGTCTCAGTGTGTTTAGTCTACCCCACATCAACATCCTCTCTGAAGGGGAAGAGAAAGGCCCATCATACAACACTTCAGGCTAATCCATCCAAAAATAGCATAATTAGGGCGTCAATTAGCCTATAAGACAAAACAGCATACCTGGAATGAATGAGGGGATATTTCAATTGGAGATCTCTCTCTGTGTCTCTGAACAATAGACCAATCAGTGTGAGGATTGGTGGTGATTGAGGAAATATGAGATGAGATGACAGAAGGTCTTCAGACATTATTGATATGATATGATTGAAATCCCATCCAAAATACACAAGACAGAAGCACCCCAATTGTTCCTTCAAAATGAGATGCATACTTGGAGAACCACTTATGCGAGAATAGCGGGGTGAGGGAAAAAAAATGAGGAAATATATTCCCCAAAACATTTAATTGCTCCGTTTGGATAGCTTGGCAGTTGTAACAACATGAGAAGAACAGGTCATATAAAACTCCACTATTGTCAGAGGAGTAGTCTCTGTAGAGATAGGCTAAGTGGTCTTTGTGTCGGAGACACACTAACTGGCTAATGAGCCAGTTAGTGTGGCAGTAAATGTCACTGCTCCTCTAGATAGCCAGGGGCTGAAAGACAGAGTGAGACAGAGCTAGAGGCCTTTACTGCACCTGTGGAGGTAAAGAGATGGGCTGGATCAGCAATACGGACCTGTCACTCTGAGACACACATTCATGCACGCAACACACATGCTTGTTTTACTATCCTGGTGGGGACCAAACACTTTATTCCCATTCAAAATCCTATTATCCCTAATCCCTAACTCTGAACCTAACCGTAACCCTTAACCTAACACTAGATTTGAGATTTCATTAGGATCGCCATTAGCCGACGACAATTGTCGACAGCTAGTCTTACTGGGGTCTGACACATAACGAAAAAGACATTACAGACAAAATACTTTACATCTTACAAATACATTTAAAAACGTGAACATAGTATCTGTGTAGTATCTGTGTCTGTGCATCTATCAGTTACACATACAGTTGAAATCGGAAGTTTACATACACCTTAGCCAAATATATTTAAACTCAGTTTTTCACAATTCCTGACATTTAATCCTAGTACAGTACAAATTCCCTGTCTTAGGTCAGTTAGGATCACCACTTTATTTTGAAAAATGTGAAATGACTTCAACTGTACATGTCAGTACATCACAGTCACATCTATCAGTTACACATACATGTCAGTACATCACATTCACATCTATCAGTTACACATACATGTCAGTACATCACATTCACATCTATCAGTTACACATACATGTCAGTACATCACAGTCACATCTATCAGTTACACATACATGTCAGTACATCACAGTCACATCTATCAGTTACACATACATGTCAGTACATCACATTCACATCTATCAGTTACACATACATGTCAGTACATCACAGTCACATCTATCAGTTACACATACATGTCAGTACATCACAGTCACATCTATCAGTTACACATACATGTCAATACATCACATTCACATCTATCAGTTACACATACATGTCAGTACATCACAGTCACATCTATCAGTTACACATACATGTCAGTACATCACATTCACATCTATCAGTTACACATACATGTCAGTACATCACATTCACATCTATCAGTTACACATACATGTCAGTACATCACAGTCACATCTATCAGTTACACATACATATCAGTACATCACATTCACATCTATCAGTTACACATACATGTCAATACATCACAGTCACATCTATCAGTTACACATACATGTCAGTACATCACATTCACATCTATCAGTTACACATACATGTCAGTACATCACAGTCACATCTATCAGTTACACATACATGTCAATACATCACAGTCACATCTATCAGTTACACATACATGTCAGTACATCACAGTCACATCTATCAGTTACACATACATGTCAGTACATCACAGTCACATCTATCAGTTACACATACATGTCAGTACATCACATTCACATCTATCAGTTACACATACATGTCAGTACATCACAGTCACATCTATCAGTTACACATACATGTCAATACATCACAGTCACATCTATCAGTTACACATACATGTCAGTACATCACAGTCACATCTATCAGTTACACATACATATCAGTACATCACATTCACATCTATCAGTTACACATACATGTCAGTACATCACAGTCACATCTATCAGTTACACATACATGTCAGTACATCACAGTCACATCTATCAGTTACACATACATGTCAATACATCACAGTCACATCTATCAGTTACACATACATGTCAGTACATCACAGTCACATCTATCAGTTACACATACATGTCAGTACATCACAGTCACATCTATCAGTTACACATACATATCAGTACATCACAGTCACATCTATCAGTTACACATACATGTCAGTACATCACAGTCACATCTATCAGTTACACATACATGTCAGTACATCACAGGCACATCTATCAGTTACACATACATGTCAGTACATCACAGTCAGTACATTCATTGGGGAGGTCGGGTTCATAGTAATGGCTGGAACGAAATCAATGGAATGGTATCCAGAATGTATCTAGCCTGGCCTTAAAGGAGCTTGATATACTGATGTCTAAACACACTAGGCCACAACATGAATCTAATGTACAGCTCACTTCCTGAACAGAGCAGTTGAGTGAAGAAAGGTAAGCACACACTGTAACAATAAGACAATTCCCCCCTCTAGCTAGACAGTTAAGGTGCAGGGGGGCAACCAGAGCCCCATCAGCTGTTTAGGGTTTTGGTCTGAGGGGGTCTGTGTGATCTCACTCTGCAGCTGTCTGCCTGAAGAGCCTGTTTCTCAGTTTCCTCCTCACCTTGACGGTAACTCTAGACACCTCATACACACAGAGAAAGAGTGAGGCTGGGGCTAGAGGTAGAGTGAGGCTGGGGCTAGAGGCAGAGTGAGGCTGGGGCCAGAGTGAGGCTGGGGCTAGGGACAGAGTGTAGTGTGGGGACTGCCTGCAGTCCATATGGTCCCTCCTGGATTAAGCTAAGAACCCAGACACATTTTGGAGAGGCCAGGGACACCATTAAAAACCCATTCATTGTGGACATGAAGTCTCTTCATGGACACCAATGATATGCTAATATTTTGTAGCATTACAGACGGGGATGAGAATGTGAGGGAGAGAGAAAAGGAACAAAGAGAAGAACCTGGAGAGTGTGAGACGGGGAGAGGAGAAGAGGGAGGGAGAGAAAGAGAAAGTGTAAAGAGAAAGGGTTGAAGATATTTGAAGAGTGAGAGAGGGAAAGATCCAGGTTGCTGTGACTCTTCGGCTCTCGTTTGTTGGAAACCCACACACACACAGACTGGATGAGAGAGAGAGCGAGAAGATTTGCTTATTTATTTTCCCTTTTGTACTTTAACCATTTGTACATCGTTACAACACTATATATACAGTTGAAGTCGGAAGTTTACATGCCCCTTATTTACATACGCCAAATACATTTGAACTCAGTTTTTCACATTACCTGACATTTAATCAGAGTAAAAATTCCCTGTTTTAGGTCAGTTAGGATCACCACTTTATTTTAAGAATGTGAAATGTCAGAATAATAGTAGAGAGAATGATTTATCTCAGATTTTCTTTCTTTCATCACATTCCCCGTCAGAAGTTTACATACACTCAAATAGTATTTGGTAGCATTGTCTTTAAAATTGTTTAACTTGGGTCAAACGCTTTGGGTAGCCATCCACAATTAGGGCCCATTCCTCCTGACAGAGCTGGTGTAACTGAGTCAGGTTTGTAGGCCTCCTTGCTCGCACACACGTTTTCAGTTCTGCCCATTTTCTATAGGGTTGAAGTCAGGGCTTTATGATGGCCACTCCAATACCTTGACTTTGTTGTCCTTAAGCCATTTTGTCACAACTTTGGAAGTATGCTTGGGGTCACTGTCCATTTGTAAGACCCATTCGCGACCAAGCTTTAACTTCCTGACAGATGTCTTGAGATGTTGCTTCAATATATACCCATAATTTCCCTCCCTCATGATTCCATCTATTTTGTGAAGTACACCAGTCCCTCCTGCAGCAAAGCACCCCCACAAAATGATGCTGCCACCACCGTGCTTCACAGTTGGGATGGTGATTTTCGGCTTGCAAGCCTCCCCCTTTTTCCTCCAAACATAACGATGGTCATAATGGCTAAACAGTTCTATCTTTGTTTCATCAGACCAGTGAACAGTTCTCCAAAAAGTACAATCTTTGTCCCTATGTGCAGTTGCAAACAGCAGTCTGACTTTTTTTATGGCGGTTTTGGAGCAATGCCTTCTTACTTGCTGAGCGGCCTTTCAGGTTATGTCGATATAGGACTCATTTTACTGTGGATATAGATACTTTAGTACCTTTTTCCTCCAGCATCTTCACAGGGTCCTTTGCTGTTGTTCTGGGATTGATTTGCACTTTTCGCACCAAAGTACATTCATCTCTAGGAGACAGAACGCTTCTCCTTCCTGAGCGGTATGACGGCTGCGTGGTCCCATGATGTTTATACTTGCGTACTATTGTTTGTAAAAATCTACGTGGTACCTTCAGGCGTTTGGAAATTGCTCCCAAGGAAATCAAATCAAAATCAAATCAAATTTTATTTGTCACATACACATGGTTAGCAGATGTTAATGCGAGTGTAGCGAAATGCTTGTGCTTCTAGTTCCGACAATGCAGTAATAACCAACAAGTAATCTAACTAACAATTCCAAAACTGTCTTATACACAGTGTAAGGGGATAAAGAATATGTACATAAGGATATATGAATGAGTGATGGTACAGAGCAGCATAGGCAAGATACAGTAGATGGTATCGAGTACAGTATATACATATGAGATGAGTTTGTAAACAAAGTGGCATAGTTAAAGTGGCTAGTGATACATGTATTACATAAGGATGCAGCCGATGATATAGAGTACAGTATATACAGTATATACAGTATATATACAGTATATACGTATGCATATGAGATGAATAATGTAGGGTAAGGAACCAAATGTCTGGTGATGTCAGATGTCTGATGTCTTGGCTGATTTCTTTTGATTTTCTCATGATGTCAAGCAAAGAGGCACTGAGTTTGAAGGTAGGCTTTGAAATACACCCACAGGTAAACCTCCAATTGACTCAAATGATGTCAATTAGCCGTTCAGAAGCTTATAAAGCTGGGCAGCAGGGTACCCTAGTGGTTAGAGCGTTGGACTAGTAACCGAAAGGTTGCAAGTTCAGATCTCCGAGCTGACAAGTTACAAATCTGTCGTTCTGCCCCTGAACAGGCAGTTAACCCACTGTTCCTAGACCAGTTAATCCACTGTTCCTATGCCGTCATTGAAAATAAGAGTTTCTTCTTAACTGACTTGCCTCGTTAAATAATATATATAAAAAGAAGCCATGACATAATTTTCTGGTATTTTCCAATCTGATTAATTGCACAGTCAACTTAGTGTATGTAAACTTCTGACCCACTGGAATTGTGATACAGTGAATTCTAAGTGAAATAACATGTCTGTAAACAATTGTTGCATAAATGACTTGTGTCGGGCAAAAAGTAGATGTCCTAACCGACTTGCCAAAACTATAGTTTGTGGAGAAATTTGTGGAGTGGTTGAAAAACAAGTTTAATGACTCTGACCTAAGTGTATGTAAACTTCTGACTTCAACTGTATATAATATGACATTTGTAATGTCTATAATCTTTAGGAACTTCTGTGAGTGTAATATTTACTGTTCATTTGTATTGTTTATTTCACTTTTGAATATTATCTACGTCACTTGCTTTGGCAATGTTAACATATGTTTCCTATGCAAATTAAGCCCTTACATTTAATTGAGATAAACTGGAGGCAGGAGACAACAAAGAGGTCAGAGTTGTTGAAAACATGGAGTCTCAAATTAAAGTCCTGCTGGACTCAGCCACATGCCTGAAAGATAAACAGCAGTAAGAAACTGCTGAGAAACTAAACAAAGAGACTGCTGTGAAACTAAAAAAAGAGAACAAGAGAGAAAGAGAGTGAATGGGAGGGGAGTAAGGCTCTCCACACACTATTTCATGCTCCCAATGTTTCATCCTCCCAAAGTTTCATGCTCCCAATGTTTCATGCTCCCAATGTTTCATCCTCCCAACATTTCATGCTCCCAATGTTTCATCCTCCCAATGTTTAATCTTCCCAATGTTTCATCCTCCCAATGTTTCATGCTCCCAATGTTTCATCCTCCCAACATTTCATGCTCCCAATGTTTCATCCTCCCAATGTTTCATCCTCCCGATATTTCATGCTCCCGATGTTTCATGCTCCCGATGTTTCATGCTCCCAATGTTTCATGCTCCCAATGTTTCATGCTCCCAATGTTTCATCCTCCCAATGTGTCATGCTCCCAATGTTTCATCCTCCCAATGTTTCATGCTCCCAATATTTCATGCTCCCAATGTTTCATCCTCCCAATGTTTTATCCTCCCAATGTTTCATCCTCCCAATGTTTCATCCTCCCAATGTTTCATCCTCCCAATGTTTCATGCTCCCAATGTTGTATATGTTCTCTGCTCGGGCCATTCAGTTGGTCCTTATCGGCAGTTCTCTCCATTTCAGATGGACTCAGAAGACTTCAGAGGCACTAAACCCCACCAAGCAGATTAGCCAAGCACAGCCAGATGGCCAAACACAGCCCAGCCCAGAGTAGAGCCACGCTCACCCAAACAAGATTTAGGCTTTTCAATGGAAATGACTTTTAACATACATGATACATACTATATACAGAGCAAAAAGTCCCTGAAAGAGATCTGAGATTTGGTATTGGGCCTATATGATACTGTACCTAAGCTTACAATGCATTAGAGGGATTGCTTTTTTCCCACACAACATTGCTCTTCCTCAGACTAGTTGTTATTCATAGACTAGACTACCACATGTGCAGCTAGAGTATAGATGTCATTATTCTATTATATGTTACATTGGGAACACTGAACATGACAGAGAGATCAACACATCTACATGAATAACAGGATGACAGGAGAGGAGAGGCTGAGAGGGTAGTGGAGAGGTTGGAGTCCCCTGTGGGCCCTGAACAGGTTAATGAGCTCTATAGGTCCCACAGGAGCTGGGCTCTTTATACCTGTTCTGCTCTCTTCTCCTCTCATCCCACCATTCCTGATGGGAGAGATAGAGAGAGAGAGAGAGAGAGAGAGAGAGAGAGAGAGAGAGAGAGAGGAACAAGGAAGAGAGAGCACCAAACAATTATTGCCTGGGGGTTCCAGTGCCAGCTCGGCCCCAAAAGCTTTGGGGAGAGCGAGGCTAATCAGAACCAGACTCCTAACGACAACTTACCAAACCACACACACACAGGAAAGTCCACACATTGCATATTAAAGCTCGGTGGGGGAAAAAATGCCTGTAGGAACATCAAACTGTAATGAGGAACAGGCCCAATGAGCACATGAGAGAGAGAACGAGAGAGAGAGATATTATATATATAGAGATACAACCCATATTTATTTTATTTTATCTTGTGTCCTTTAACCATTTGTACATTGCTAAAACACTGTATATATATATATATATAATATGACATTTGTAATGTCTTTACTGTTTTGAAACTTCTGTATGTGTAATGTTTACTGTTAATTTTTGTTGTTTTTCACTTTATATATTCACTTTGTATGTTGTCTACCTCACTTGCTTTGGCAATGTTAACACATGTTTCCCATGCCAATAAAGCCCTTGAAT
Organism: Oncorhynchus tshawytscha; assembly: GCF_018296145.1. Lineage (NCBI taxonomy): Eukaryota > Metazoa > Chordata > Actinopteri > Salmoniformes > Salmonidae > Oncorhynchus > Oncorhynchus tshawytscha. Next base: position 70,432,266 of record NC_056444.1, on the reverse strand, counting down.
TGAATTGAATTGAATTGAGAGAGAGAGCATAGCCTTGCTATTGAGAAAGGCCGCCGAATGCAGAACTGGCTCTCATGAGAAAACAGGCTATGTGCACACTGTGTAACGGTTTTCTAGTGGTGATGAAGGAGAGTCGGACCAAACTGCAGCGTGTCGATTGCGATCCATGTTTAATATAACAAAGAAACACGAACTTACAAAAAACAATAAACGAAACCGAAACAGCCTATCTGGTGCAAACTAACAACGAGTACACATAGGACACTAAGGACAATCACCCACGACAAACTCAAAGAATATGGCTGCCTAAATATGGTTCCCAATCAGAGACAACGATAAGCACCTGCCTCTGATTGAGAACCACTCCAGACAGCCATAGACCTTGCTAGACAACCCACTAAGCTACAATCCCAATACCACCACCAAAACCCCAAGACAAACACACCACAATTACAAAAACCCCATGCCACACCCTGGCCTGACCAAATACATAAAGATAAACACAAAATACTTTGACCAGGGCGTGACAGAACCCCCTAAGGTGCGGACTCCCGAACGCACCTCAAAACAATAGGGAGGGTCCGGGTGGGCGTCTGTCCATGGTGGCGGCTCCGGCGCGGGACGTGGACCCCACTCCTTTAATGTCTTAGTCCCCTCTCCCTTCGTCCCTGGATAGTCCACCCCGCCGCCGACCATGGCCTAGTAGTCCTCACCCAGAACCCCACTGGACTGAGGAACAGATCGGGACTGAAGGACAGCTCGGGACCGAGGCAGCTCGGGACTGAGGGGAAGCTCGGGAGTGAGAGAAAGCTCAGGAGTGAGAGAAAGCTCAGGAGTGAGAGAAAGCTCAGGAGTGAGAGGAAGCTCAGGAGTGAGAGGAAGCTCAGAGTGAGAGGAAGCTCAGGAGTGAGAGGAAGCTCAGGAGTGAGAGGAAGCTCAGGAGTGAGAGGAAGCTCAGGAGTGAGAGGAAGCTCAGGAGTGAGAGGAAGCTCAGGAGTGAGAGGAAGCTCAGGAGTGAGAGGAAGCTCAGGAGTGAGAGGAAGCTCAGGCAGGTAGATAGATCTACCAGCTCCTGGCTGGCTGGTGGTTTCAGCAGATCCTGGCTGACTGGCAGATCCTGGCTGACTGGCAGATCTGGAAGAGTCTGGTTGACTGGCAGATCTGGAAGAGTCTGGTTGACTGGCAGATCTGGAAGAGTCTGGTTGACTGGCAGATCTGGAAGAGTCTGGTTGACTGGCAGATCTGGAAGAGTCTGGTTGACTGGCAGATCTGGAAGAGTCTGGTTGACTGGCAGATCTGGAAGAGTCTGGCTGACTGGCAGATCTGGAAGAGTCTGGCAGACTGGCGATGCTGGGCAGACCGGCGGCGCCGGGCAGACTGGCGGCGCCGGGCAGACTGGCGGCGCCGGGCAGACTGGCGACGCTGGGCAGACTGGCGGTGCTGGGCAGACTGGCGGTGCTGGGCAGACTGACGACGCTGGGCAGACTGACGACGCTGGGCAGACTGGCGACGCTGGGCAGACTGGCGGTGCTGGGCAGACTGGCGGTGCTGGGCAGACTGACGACGCTGGGCAGACTGACGACGCTGGGCAGACTGGCGGTGCTGGGCAGACTGGCGATGCTGGGCAGACTGGCGATGCTGGGCAGACTGGCGATGCTGGGCAGACTGGCGATGCTGGGCAGACTGATGGCGCTGGGCAGACTGGCGATGCTGGGCAGACTGGGGGCACTGGCGGCGCTGGGCAGACTGGCGGCACTAGCTGCTCCATATAGGCTGACAGCTCTGGCGGCTTCTTACAGACTGACCGCTCTGGCGGCTCCTTGCAGACTGGCAGCTCCTTGCAGACTGGCAGCTCCTTGCAGACTGGCAGCTCCTTGCAGACTGACAGCTCCGTGCAGACTGACAGCTCCGTGCAGACTGACAGCTCCGTGCAGACTGGCTGCTCCATGCAGACTGGCTGCTCCATGCAGACTGACAGCTCTGGCTGCTTCATGCAGACTGACAGCTCTGGCTGCTCCATGTAGACTGGCTGCTTCATGCAGACTGGCAGCTCGGGCTGCTTCATGTAGACTGACAGCTCTGGCTGCTCCATGCAGACTGACAGCTCTGACTGCTCCATGCAGACTGACAGCTCTGGCTGCTTCATGCAGACTGGCAGCTCTGGCTGCGCTGAACAGGCGGGAGACTCCTGCAGCGCTGTGTCGGAGGAAGGCTCTGGCTGCGCTAAACAGGCGGGAGACTCCGGCAGCGCTGGAGATGAGGAAAGCTCTAACAGCGCTAGATAGGCGTGAGACTCCGGCAGCGCAGGAGAGGAGAAAGGCTCTGGCTGCGCTAAACAGGCGGGAGGCTCCGGCAGCGCTGTAGAGGAGGAAGGCTCTGGCTGCGCTGAACAGGCGGGAGGCTCCGGCAGCGCTGTAGAGGAGAAAGGCTCTGGCTGCGCTGAACAGGCGGGAGGCTCCGGCAGCGCTGTAGAGGAGGAAGGCTCTGGCTGCGCTAAACAGGCGGGAGACTCCAGCAGCGCAGGAGAGGAGAAAAGCGCTGGCTGCGCTGAACAGGCGAGGCACACTGAAGGCCTGGTGCGTGGTGCTGGAACTGGTGGTACTGGATCGAGGACACGCACAGGAAGCCTGGTGCGGGGAGCTGCTACCGGAGGGCTGGGGTGTGGAGGTGGTACTGGATAGACCGGACCGTGCAGGCGCACTGGAGCTCTTGAGCACCGAGCCTGCCCAACCTTACCTGGCTCGATGCCCACTCTAGCCCGGCCGATACGAGGAGCTGGAATATACCGAACCGGGCTGTGCACCCGCACTGGAGACACCGTGCGCTCCACAGCATAACACGGTGCCTGCCCGGTCTCTCCAGCCCCCGGTAAGCACAGGGAGTTTGCGCAGGTCTCCTACCTGGCATAGCCATACTCCCTGTAAGCCCCCAAGAAATTTTTGGGGCTGACTCTCGGGCTTCCATCCGCTCTGCCGTGCTAGCTCCTCATAATGCCGCCTCTCTGCTTTTGCTGCCTCCAGCTCGGCTTTGGGGCGACAATAATCTCCAGGCTCATTCCAGGGTCCTTTACCGTCCAATTCCTCCTCCCATGTCCATATCTCCAGGTGGTGCAACCTCTCCCACTGTAGCTGCTGCTGCTCCTGCTGCTGCTGCCTCTGTTGCCTCTTCTCCTGTTGCTCCTTTGGGCGGCTACACTCCCCTGGTTTAGCCCAGGGTCCTCTCCCGTCGAAGATCTCCTCCCATGACCAGAAATCCTTGGTGAGCATCTCCTTTTCGGCTGCTCCTGCCTGTTGACACGCCGCTTGGTCCGTTGGTGGTGGGTGATTCTGTAACGGTTTTCTAGTGGTGATGAAGGAGAGTCGGACCAAACTGCAGCGTGTCGATTGCGATCCATGTTTAATATAACAAAGAAACACGAACTTACAAAAAACAATAAACGAAACCGAAACAGCCTATCTGGTGCAAACTAACAACGAGTACACATAGGACACTAAGGACAATCACCCACGACAAACTCAAAGAATATGGCTGCCTAAATATGGTTCCCAATCAGAGACAACGATAAGCACCTGCCTCTGATTGAGAACCACTCCAGACAGCCATAGACCTTGCTAGACAACCCACTAAGCTACAATCCCAATACCACCACCAAAACCCCAAGACAAACACACCACAATTACAAAAACCCCATGCCACACCCTGGCCTGACCAAATACATAAAGATAAACACAAAATACTTTGACCAGGGCGTGACACACTGCCAACAACATGAGGTGGAAACTGAGCTGCACATCCTAACCTGCTGCCAAATGTATATATATATATATATATATATATATATATATATATATATATATATATATATATATTAGAGACACACATTTCCCTCAGATTACACAGATCCCTAAAGAATTCAAAAACAAATTCAATTTTGATAAACTTCCATATCTACTGGGTGAAATACTACAGTGTGCCATTACAGCAGCAAGAAGTGTGACCTGTTGCCACAAGAGAAGGGCAACCAGTGAAGAACAAACACTACTGTAACTTATATTTATGTTTATTTATTTGACCTTTTGTACTTTAACTATTTGCCCATTGTTACAACACTGTATATAGACATATGACATTTGAAACTTTTGTGAGTGTAATGTTTACTGTGAAATGTTGTATTGTTTATTTCACTTTTGTTTATTATCTATTTCACTTGCTTTGGCAATGTAATCGTATGTTTCCCATGCCAATAAAGCCCTTAAATTGAAAAATGTCAAATTGCATTGAGAGAGAGAGAGATCGAGATAGATAGAATTAGAGAGCGAGTGAGAGGTAGAGAGAGATTATACCTAAAAAAGTGAATGGAACTTTTAGCCAAACCACAGTTGACATGTTTGTCCCCTTTCCATAGTTGCTGTAAACCCGGTCTCCTACTGCTGTAAACCCTGTCTCCTACTGCTGTAAACCCTTTATCCTACTTCTGTAAACCCTGTATCCTACTTCTGTAAACCCTGTATCCTACTTCTGTAAACCCTGTCTCCTACTACTGATCTCACATGGAAAAGGGAGCGCAGATGTGGGCTTCCACTGGGCTTTTTTTGTGATTGTGGCTGGGACTGGCAGGATCACGAGAGAGAGAGAGCCCCCAGAGATTGAAAGAAAGAAAGAAAGATGCTTCACGCAGGAAGAGAGAAACAGAAACAAGAGACAGATAGGTATAGACAGCACCAAAAGCAGTCAGGAACCAAATGAGAGAAAGAGATATAAAGAGAAAGGAAAAGAGAGAAAGAAAGATGGAGAACAAGAGAACAATAATGAAACAGAGATACCAACTGAAAGAAGCAATCTACTGTTTCTTCCTCTGGTGTTTTGTCAATGATCAGCTGTTCTTTGAAGGAGGAAGTCATAAGGTCAAGAGAACAAAAACATTTCCCTCTGTCACACAATGTGAAACACAACAATAGTATCCACATATACCAGACAGCACCACAACAGATGGAGCTGAATCATTCTGCTACTGCCATTGTTCCACATTCAATCCCCAAGGTTTCTATTATTTCCTCTCTCTTCTTAGTAAAATAATTGACGATACTTTTGTTACAACATTCTCTGCAGCTTGCAGTGTGCTGCCACTACTACGGCACTGTTAACTTGCTCTGACAGAAGAAAAGCATGACACATTCAGAGTAGAATCATAGAACAGTTGTTACTGTAATGATATGGGTGCTAGCATGCTAGATTCTTAATTCAATGATTGGATTGCTTGGATGCTATAAGAGCTAAACTCAGACAGTGATATTGATAGGAGTGCTAACATGCTAGATTCTAACCTCAGACAGTGATATTGATAGGAGTGCTAACATGCTAGATTCTAACCTCAGACAGTGATATTGATAGGAGTGCTAACATGCTAGATTCTAACCTCAGACAGTGATATTGATAGGAGTGCTAACATGCTAGATTCTAACCTCAGACAGTGATATTGATAGGAGTGCTAACATGCTAGATTCTAACCTCAGACAGTGATATTGATAGGAGTGCAAACATGCTAGATTCTAACCTCAGACAGTGATATTGATAGGAGTGCTAACATGCTAGATTCTAACCTCAGATAGTGATATTGATAGGAGTGCTAACATGCTAGATTCTAACCTCAGACAGTGATATTGATAGGAGTGCTAACATGCTAGATTCTAACCTCAGACAGTGATATTGATAGGAGTGCTAACATGCTAGATTCTAACCTCAGACAGTGATATTGATAGGAGTGCTAACATGCTAGATTCTAACCTCAGACAGTGATATTGATAGGAGTGCTAACATGCTAGATTCTAACCTCAGACAGTGATATTGATAGGAGTGCTAACATGCTAGATTCTAACCTCAGACAGTGCGGGAAGCAGCAGGGAAATCAGTAGAAACCTGATCCCAGGCAGTCCAGTTAATCTGATCAGCAACACTTTGTTCAAGTGTGTCTTATTTAAAGAGGACAGCACTCCTGCCTAGCATAGCTCAAACATCAGCCCTATCCCCTTTCACTAGAGATGCCCAGGGAGCCAGGTCTGCTATCTGATCTACACCACAGCTTTTAGACTCATCACCCCACAGACACAACACTGCATACCCACTTTAAAAACATGTATTCTACCTTTATTTAACTAGGCAAGTCAGTTAAGAACAAATTCTTATTTTCAATGATGGCCTAGGAACAGTGGGTTAACTGCCTTGCTCAGTGGCAGAACGACACTCAAGGGCCCATATTCATTAGTGTCTCAGATTAGGAGTGCTGATCTAGGATCAGGTCCCCACTCTCCAGTCATAATAATTTAAAAGCCCAAACTAATCCTCAATCAGCACTCCTGCTCTGAGAGACATTATGAATATGGGCCCTGCACTCACGTCTGCCCACCACAGTACAGTAACAGCAGTACAGTCATGACATGGTATTTGTCTTTGTTATGGGGTTGGTTGTATGTATGTAAGAGACAGGTCATTGAGTGAAACAGACATGTAAACTCTCCCCAGCTGTTATAGCTGTTATTATATGAAAGAGAATTGGTGATATTAGTCATTTTTCAAGGCATGATAAAGGACCTACTAGATGTTTGAGGATTTTACATTTTGTGATCGTCGTATTCAAAGTTTTTTTTGCCCCTTTTCTCCCCAATTGGTAGTTACAGTCTTGTCCCATTGCTGCAACTCTCCTACGGACTTGGGAGAGGAAAAGGTCAAGAGCCATGCGTCCTCTGAAACACAATCCTGCCAAGCCGCTTTGCTTCTTGACACACGGCTCGCTTAATCCAGAAGCCAGCCCCACCAATGTGTTGGGAGGTAAACACTGTCTAAATGGCGCCCGGCCCACCACAAGGAGTCGCTAGTGTGCAATGGTACAAGGAAATCCCGGCCGGCTTTGACACAGCCTGGGATTGAACCCGGGGGCTGTAGTGATGCTCCGAGCACTGCGATGCAGTGCCTTTTGAATGAATATGAAAGCGTATACAAAAACATGAAAATACTACATGTCATGTCTCAAAATTGATATCCACCTTACCTCAATATTGTTTTACGTCCTCCGGATTCCAGAAGAAAGATGCGGAGTTCAACGGGAAAGAGACTACTTTTATTTCACCCATTGATAAAACATATGCGTTTTGATTGGACACCCTACATACTCCCAATTCTGTTTTATGAGTAAAACTGGAAATGGAGGTTTGTGAAACCCAAACAATCTGAGTGCAGCCATAACTAACAGCATTGCAGCCGTAGCGGAGTCCCCTGAAGGGAGTGTCTATGCTCCATGCTGCTGATGCTAATAGGAGCCAGGACCTTCAGGGGAGGAAGCTGACACCAGTCACCAGGTCACCCAGGCAGTCAGTCAGTAGGCTAAACCCACACAGCCTCAGGGTAGAGGGAGAGGGTCAACGCTCGGCAGCTCGGCTAGCCCTGTGTACCTGCCCTCAAGTGGCCCTGTTCATCTAGCTAGAGACACATGTTAGAATACACACACACACTTTTACACGCACACACAGACACAAGAACAGACACATAAGTGCACACACACACGCACAGACACACACGAACACACACACCCTCCAGAGCCTCCGGTGTGCCTTAACCCCCACTGAGCCAGCAGCTGTTTCTAGCAGCACCAAACTGTGTGTGCCATATGCACCAAAACACTGCCATGACTGATTGAAACACACACTCGTTCTTAAAGAGTTCAATGAATGGGGAAAAAGGAAGGGAAAAACACATGTGACATTGCATGCCACTGCACTGTATTTCAATGTAATTTAACATAACAAGAGATGCTAATTGGAGCTGACACAACCGCATGCCAACAAAATGCAGATCCCTCACCTTCTACGACTTCTACCCTCAGCCCTGGCCCTCAGCCCTGAACCTCAGCCCTGAACCTCAGCCCTGGCTTGTGTGATGTTTTCCCAACCAACTCAGAACAGTGAACAAACAAAGGTGGGAGCTGCCCCCCTCTGCGCAAAACAACATACCAGCAGAGCTGTACTCCACATCAGTGATGGAGAGTGGAAAAGGAACACTCACGGTGTACAGATGGCAAATAAATAAGCGTTTCATCCTCAGCACCATGCATCCCACTGGATCTGGCATGTGAGCTTCGTGAGAACCACATGAACGCCAAGAAAGAGGGTACAGCCGCCAAGCAGGCCGCCAAGGCAGCAGGTCCTGCTCTCCCTCTTCCCCAAGCACCACAGCTCCAAGCAGGCAGCAGGTCCTGCTCTCCCTCTTCCCCAAGCACCACAGCTCCAAGCAGGCAGCAGGTCCTGCTCTCCCTCTTCCCCAAGCACCACAGCTCCAAGCAGGCAGCAGGTCCTCCTCTCCCTCTTCCCCAAGCACCACAGCTACACTTGGGAATAATAAGACACAATGCCAAGTCAGCAGGTGCACAAGAAACAAGGCTCATGAAAACTGTGTGCAGTACAACCGATTTGTTTGTGGGGCTTGTTCACAAAGCCCCGAAGCTGTGTGCTGACTATGGAGCCGAAGCATCAAGAGAAGACGTGATTGACTCATGTGTAAAAGTTTGGGTATAAGGGCACAATACAGTGTCCGAAACAATCAACAAATAACTGTTTTTAAATCTTCTGCAATTACTGGTGTTCATGCACTGGTGCTTTGGTTTAGGAATACAGCAAATCATTTCCCCTGCACACCTGGCTGGTTCTATTATCATCATCATCTTTTCATTTCTACTTTGTCAAAAGAAGCTGTAACTGGGCTTTATTAATTGCTAGAACTCTATTACTAATCAAATCTACAAATAAAGTTGATCAAACGGATTACACTAATGTTTTTATTGTAAGGGAAAATGTTGTAGTTTGTAGAATTATACAAAACAAATCCTTGACTCTCTAAACAAATAACAATTGCTGTTATTTTTTTTATTGATACATTCCCATGAATATTTCCTCATGCAGTTAATCCTTTACAATAGTTTTTGCACTATTTATCAAGCATGTACTTATCAGGCATGTTTGCGCACCTTGCATCTGATGCATATGCTAACGCAGGCGCCAGCCAACATTCTTTAGCGGGTACTTACAGTATATGCTGAAAGTCCAGGCGGTTCCAGTGTTATTGAATAACACTGGTGCTCAGGCTGACCTGGAGGCAGCTACACTGGGGTCTGGAGGACTGGAGTCTGCCTCTATTCATTGATATGCTGACCTTCTTCTGACCCCTTACTGGTCTAGTATGGGCTTTCTAATCCTGTACTGTTCTTCACAGGCACGTCCCAGTGCTGCTCCTTTTCTCACCTTTTATCCCCCCTCTCGCTCTCACTCATCCCCCGCCTCAAGCTCTCACTCACCCCCCTCTCGCTCTCACTCATTCCCCCTCTCGCTCTCACTCATTCTCCCCCCTCTCGCTCTCACTCACCCCCCTCTCCTCTCTCACTCATTCTCCCCCCTCTCGCTCTCACTCATTACCCCCTCTCGCTCTCACTCATTACCCCCCTCTCGCTCTCACTCATCCCCCTCTCGCTCTCACTCATTCCCCCTCTCGCTCTCACTCATTCCCCCCCCCTCGCTCTCACTCATTCCCCCTCTCGCTCTCACTCATTCTCGCCCCACTCTCCCTCTCTTTTCTCCCCCTTTCTCTCTCTCCCCCTCCCCCATCTCACTCTCTCTCAATTCAATTCAAGGGGTTTTATTGGCATTGGAAACATATGTTTACATTGCCAAAGCAAGTGAAATAGATAATAAACAATAAAAAATGAACATTAAACATTACACTCACAAAAGTTCCCAAAGAATAAAGACATTTCAAATGTCATATTATGTCTATATACAGTGTTATAACAATGTATTTTGGTATTTGGTATTTTATTAGGATTCCCATTAACTGATGCAAAAGCAGCAGCTACTCTTCCTGGAGTCCACACAAAACATGAAACATTACATAATACAGAACATTAACAGACAACAACAGCTCAAGGACAGAACTACATACATGTTTTTTAAAGGCACACAGCCTACATATCAGTGCATACATTCAAACTATCTAGGTCCAATAGGGGAGAGGCGTTGTGCCGTGAGGTGTTGTTTATCTGTTTTTGAAAAACAGGTTTGCTGTTTATTTGAGCAATATGAGATGGAAGGAAGTTCCATGCAATAATGGCTCTATATAATACCGTACGCTTTCTTGAATTTGTGGCATGTCTGGTGGGGTAAGTGTGTGTGTCAGAGTTGTGTGTAAATTGACTATGCAAACAATTTGGAATTTTAAACACATTCTTATAAAAAGAAGAAGTGATGCAGTCACTCTCTTCTCAACTCTTCAAAAAGGTGTCACAAGTTCAAACAGGTGCCATTAATACAGGTAACGAGTGGAGGACAAAGGAGCCTCTTAAAGAAGAAGTTACAGGTCTGTGAGAGCCAGAAATCTTGCTTGTTTGTAGGTGACCAAATACTTATTTTCCACCATAATTTGCAAATAAATTCATAAAAAATCCTACAGTGTGATTTTCTGGATTTTTTTCTCATTTTGTCTGTCATAGTTGAAGTGTACCCATGATGAAAATTACAGGCCTCTCTCATCTTTTTAAGTGGGAGAACTTGCACAGTTGGTGGTTGACTAAATACTTTTTTGCCCCACTGTATATCAGCCCTCTGATTACAATGAAGAGCAAGATGTGCCGCTCTGTTCTGGACCAGCTGCAGCTTAACGAGGTCTTTCCTTTTAGCACTCAACCACACAACTGGACAATAATCAAGATTAGACAAAACTAGAGCCTGCAGAACTTGCTATTTGAAGTGTTGGGTCAAAAAAGCAGAGCATCTCTTTATTATGGACAGACCTCTTCCCATTTTTACAACCATTGAATCTATATGTTTTTACCATGACAGTTTACAATCTAAGGTAATGACAAGTAATTTAGTCTCCTCAACTTGTTCAACAGCCACACCATTCATGACCAGATTCATCTGAAGTTGATAACTTAGGAAATGATTTGTTACTGGCTACCCATTCCAAAACAGACTGCAACTCTTTGTTAAGGGTTTCAGTGACTTCATTAGAGGTGGTTGCTGATGTGTATATGGTTGAATCATCAGCATACATGGACACACATGCTTTGTTTAATGCCAGTGGCAGGTCATTGGTAAAAATACAAAAGTAGAGTCCACACAAAACACCAGTCTCAATGTCAACAATGAAGAGGCGACTCCAGGATGCTGGCCTTCTAGGCAGAGTTGCAAAGAAAAAGCCATATCCCAGACTGGCCAATATATAGAAAATATTAAGATGGGCAAAATAACACCGACACTGGACAGAGGAACTCTGCCTAGAAAGCCAGCATCCTGGAGTCGCCTCTTCACTGTTGACGATGAGACTGCTGTTTTGCGGGAACTATTTAATGAAGCTGCCAGTTGAGGATTGTGAGGCATCTGTTTCTCAAACTAGACACTCTAATGTACTCGTACTCTTGCTCAGTTGTACACCAGGGCCTCCCACTTTCTATTCTGGTTAGAGCCAGTTTGCGCTGTTCTGTGAAGGGAGTAGTACACAGCGTGGTACGAGATCTTCAGTTTCTTGGCAATTTCTTGCATGGAATAGCCTTCATTTCTCAGAACAAGAATAGACTGACAAGTTTCAGAAGAAAGTGCTTTGTTTCTGGCCCTTTTGAGCATATAATCGAACCCACAATTGATGATGCTCCAGATACTCAACTAGTCTAAAGAAGGCCAGTTTTATTGCTTTTTAAATCAGTACAACAGTTTTCAGCTGTGCTAACATAATTGCAAAATGGTTTTCCAATGATCAATTAGCCTTTTGAAATTATAAACTTGGATTAACTAACACAACGTGCCATTGGATCACAGGAGTGATGGTTGCTGATAATGGGCCTCTGTACGCCTATGTAGATATTCCATAAAAAATCTGCCGTTTCCAGCTACATTAGACATTTACAACAATAACAATGTCTACACTGCATTTCTGATCAATTTTATGTTCTTTTAATTGACACAAAACGAGCTTTTCTTTCAAAAACAAGGACATTTCTAAGTGACCCCAAACTTTTGAATGGTAGTATACATTTTTTCAACAACAGGTTATGGTCAATAATATCAAAGGCTGCACTGAAATCTAACTGTACAGCACCCACAATCTTCCTATTATCAATTTCTTTCAACCAATCAACAGTCATTTGTGTCAGCGCATGTGACACTTCTCAATAAGCATGATGAAAGTCTGTTGTTAATTTGCTTACAGAAAAATAGCATTGTATTTGGTCAAACACATTTTTCGAACTGTTTGCTAAGAGCTGGCAGCAAGCTGATAGGTCTGCTGTTAGACCCAGTAATGACCGCTTTACCACTCTTGGGTAGTGGAATTACTCTGACTTCCCTCCAGGCCTGAGGCCACAACTTTCCTCTAGGCTCAGATGAAAGATCTGACAGATAGGAAAACGATGGCTCACTGTTCATTGTTGGCATTTCCTGTTTGCCCACTTTCCCAATGAAGTAATTATTAAAATAATTGGCAACATTAAATCATTTTGTGTGAGGACAGATGCTGAGAGACGAGAAGCAAGTACAAGGAGTGAGTATTTAATAAATAACCAACATGAAACAAAACAAGGACAGTGTCTGGACGGGGGAACAAAAATGACATTAATGCTGACACAGGGATGAAACTGAGGACTAGACAGATATAGGGGAGTAAATCAATAAGTGATGGAGTCCAGGTGAGTCCAATGAAGCACTGATGCGTGTAACGATGGTGACAGGTGTGCGTAATGATAGGCCGCCTTTGAGTACCAGAGAGAGGTTGCGGGAGCAGGTGTGACAGTACCCCCCCCTAGGGCGCCACCCGGCGCCCAGGTGGCGAGCCAGACGAGCCGGCAGAGGCGTGGGAGCCCGACGGCTGAGGTATGACGTGGGATGGGAACCTGCCGAGCCAACCGAGGCAAGAAAGCCTCTTGAGTCAGCTAAGGCATGAAAGCCTGATGAGTCAGCTGAGGCATGAAAGCCTGATGAGCCAGCTGAATCATGAAATCCAAATCCTGATGAGTCAGCTAAGGCATGAAAGGCTGATGAGCCAGCTGAGGCATGAAAGCCTGATGAGTCAGCTAAGGCATGAAAGCCTGATGAGTCAGCTAAGGCATGAAAGCCTGATGACTCAGCTAAGGCATGAAAGCCTGATGAGTCAGCTAAGGCATGAAAGCCTGATGAGCCAGCTAAGGCATGAAAGCCTGATGAGTCAGCTAAGGCATGAAAGCCTGATGAGTCAGCTAAGGCATGAAAGCCTGATGAGCCAGCTAAGGCATGAAAGCCTGATGAGCCAGCTAAGGCATGAAAGCCTGATGAGCCAGCTAAGGCATGAAAGCCTGATGAGCCAGCTAAGGCATGAAAGCCTGATGAGCCAGCTAAGGCATGAAAGCCTGATGAGCCAGCTAAGGACAGCGTCTGAACAGGGGGAACAAAAATGACATTAATGCTGACACAGACACGTTGAAATTGAGGAATAGACAGATATAGAGGAGGCAATCAATAAGTGATGGAGTCCAGGTGAGTCCAATGATGTGATGATGCGCGTAATGTTGGTGACAGGTGTGCGTAAAGATGAGTCTCCTGGCACCCTCGAGCGCCAGAGAGGGGGAGCGGGTGCTGGCGTGACAGTTTTGTGATGATTCAATGAAAGATGGAGTTGAATTTGTTTTTCTGGCCATAATTTAACTTAAAGTACGCCAACGTTTTTGGGGATTTGTTTTAGAATTTTTTGTGGGTCTGTTAAATCTGAGGGAAATATGTGTTTCTAATATGATCATACATTTGGCAGGAGGTTAGGATGTACAGCTCAGTTTCCACCTCATTTTGTGGGCAGTGACCACATAGGCTGTTTTCTTTTGAAAGCCAGGTCTGCCTCTCTCTCTCTCTCTCTCCCTCCCTCCCTCTGGGCCAGTGTGATTGTGTAATGGCATTACATGGCCCTGACCTTGTGCTCTGTGTTAGCTGCTCCCCTGGCCTTCCGGAACCTCTGCAGCATGACTCTCTAATGGCCCACAATGAAAGAGCCTGGATCCTACAGACAGTAACATAGTAGCCAGGCAGCCCCAACAGACAGTAACATAGTAGTTAGGCAGCCCCTACAGACAGTAACATAGTATACAGGCAGCCCCTACAGACAGTAACATAGTAGTTAGGCAGCCCCTACAGACAGTAACATAGTAGTTAGGCAGCCCCTACAGACAGTAACATAGTAGACAGGCAGCCCCTACAGACAGTAACATAGTAGACAGGCAGCCCCTACAGACAGTAACATAGTAGACAGGCAGCCCCTACAGACAGTAACATAGTAGTTAGGCAGCCCCTACAGACAGTAACATAGTAGTTAGGCAGCCCCTACAGACAGTAACATAGTATACAGGCAGCCCCTACAGACAGTAACATAGGAGACAGGCAGCCCCTACAGACAGTAACATAGGAGACAGGCAGCCCCTACAGACAGTAACATAGTAGACAGGCAGCCCCAACAGACAGTAACATAGTATACAGGCAGCCCCTACAGACAGTAACATAGTATACAGGCAGCCCCAACAGACAGTAACATAGTAGTTAGGCAGCCCCTACAGACAGTAACATAGTATACAGGCAGCCCCAACAGACAGTAACATAGTAGTTAGGCAGCCCCTACAGACAGTAACATAGTAGACAGGCAGCCCCTACAGACAGTAACATAGTATAACAGGCAGCCCCTACAGACAGTAACATAGTAGACAGGCAGCCCCTACAGACAGTAACATAGTATACAGGCAGCCCCTACAGACAGTAACATAGTAGACAGGCAGCCCCTACAGACAGTAACATAGTATACAGGCAGCCCCTACAGACAGTAACATAGTAGTTAGGCAGCCCCTACAGACAGTAACATAGTAGCCAGGCAGCCCCTACAGACAGTAACATAGTAGTTAGGCAGCCCCTACAGACAGTAACATAGTAGTTAGGCAGCCCCTACAGACAGTAACATAGTAGACAGGCAGCCCCTACAGACAGTAACATAGACAGGCAGCCCCTACAGACAGTAACAGTATACAGGCCCCTACAGACAGTAACATAGTATACAGGCAGCCCCTACAGACAGTAACATAGTATACAGGCAGCCCCTACAGACAGTAACATAGTAGACAGGCAGCCCCTACAGACAGTAACATAGTATACAGGCAGCCCCTACAGACAGTAACATAGTATACAGGCAGCCCCTACAGACAGTAACATAGTATACAGGCAGCCCCTACAGACAGTAACATAGTAGACAGGCAGCCCCTACAGACAGTAACATAGTAGACAGGCAGCCCCTACAGACAGTAACATAGTAGACAGGCAGCCCCTACAGACAGTAACATAGTAGACAGGCAGCCCCTACAGACAGTAACATAGTAGACAGGCAGCCCCTACAGACAGTAACATAGTAGACAGGCAGCCCCTACAGACAGTAACATAGTAGACAGGCAGCCCCAACAGACAGTAACATAGTAGACAGGCAGCCCCAACAGACAGTAACATAGTAGTTAGGCAGCCCCTACAGACAGTAACATAGTAGACAGGCAGCCCCTACAGACAGTAACATAGTATACAGGCAGCCCCTACAGACAGTAACATAGTAGTTAGGCAGCCCCTACAGACAGTAACATAGAAGACAGGCAGCCCCTACAGACAGTAACATAGTATACAGGCAGCCCCTACAGACCGTAACATAGTATACAGGCAGGCCCTACAGACAGTAACAGAGTATACAGGCAGCCCCTACAGACAGTAACATAGTAGCCAGGCAGCCCCAACAGACAGTAACATAGTAGACAGGCAGCCCCAACAGACAGTAACATAGTAGTTAGGCAGCCCCTACAGACAGTAACATAGTAGACAGGCAGCCCCTACAGACAGTAACATAGTAGTTAGGCAGCCCCTACAGACAGTAACATAGTAGACAGGCAGCCCCTACAGACAGTAACATAGTAGACAGGCAGCCCCTACAGACAGTAACATAGTAGTTAGGCAGCCCCTACAGACAGTAACATAGTAGACAGGCAGCCCCTACAGACAGTAACATAGTAGACAGGCAGCCCCTACAGACAGTAACATAGTATACAGGCAGCCCCTACAGACAGTAACATAGTATACAGGCAGCCCCTACAGACAGTAACATAGTAGACAGGCAGCCCCTACAGACAGTAACATAGTAGTTAGGCAGCCCCTACAGACAGTAACATAGTAGACAGGCAGCCCCTACAGACAGTAACATAGTATACAGGCAGCCCCTACAGACAGTAACATAGTATACAGGCAGCCCCTACAGACAGTAACATAGTAGACAGGCAGCCCCTACAGACAGTAACATAGTAGACAGGCAGCCCCTACAGACAGTAACATAGTATACAGGCAGCCCCTACAGACAGTAACATAGTATACAGGCAGCCCCTACAGACAGTAACATAGTAGCCAGGCAGCCCCTACAGACAGTAACATAGTATACAGGCAGCCCCTACAGACAGTAACATAGTAGACAGGCAGCCCCTACAGACAGTAACATAGTAGACAGGCAGCCCCTACAGACAGTAGCATAGTAGACAGGCAGCCCCTACAGACAGTAACATAGTAGACAGACAGCCCCTACAGACAGTAGCATAGTAGACAGGCAGCCCCTACAGACCGTAACATAGAAGACAGGCAGCCCCTACAGACAGTAACATAGTATACAGGCAGCCCCTACAGACCGTAACATAGAAGACAGGCAGCCCCTACAGACAGTAACATAGTATACAGGCAGCCCCTACAGACCGTAACATAGAAGACAGGCAGCCCCTACAGACAGTAACATAGTAGACAGGCAGCCCCTACAGACAGTAACATAGTAGACATGCAGCCCCTACAGACCGTAACATAGTAGACAGGCAGCCCCTACAGACAGTAACATAGTAGACAGGCAGCCCCTACAGACAGTAACATAGTAGACAGGCAGCCCCTACAGACAGTAACATAGTAGACAGGCAGCCCCTACAGACAGTAACATAGTAGACAGGCAGCCCCTACAGACAGTAACATAGTAGACAGGCAGCCCCCTACAGACAGTAACATAGTAGACAGGCAGCCCCTACAGACAGTAACATAGTATACAGGCAGCCCCTACAGACAGTAACATAGTAGCCAGGCAGCCCCTACAGACAGTAACATAGTATACAGGCAGCCCCTACAGACAGTAACATAGTAGCCAGGCAGCCCCTACAGACAGTAACAGATAGTAGACAGGCAGCCCCTACAGACAGTAACATAGTAGACAGGCAGCCCCTACAGACAGTAACATAGTATACAGGCTGCCCCTACAGACAGTAACATAGAAGACAGGCAGCCCCTACAGACAGTAACATAGTAGACAGGCAGCCCCTACAGACAGTAACATAGTAGACAGGCAGCCCCTACAGACCGTAACATAGTAGACAGGCAGCCCCTACAGACAGTAACATAGTAGACAGGCAGCCCCTACAGACAGTAACATAGTAGACAGGCAGCCCCTACAGACAGTAACATAGGAGCCAGGCAGCCCCTACAGACAGTAACATAGTAGTTAGGCAGCCCCTACAGACAGTAGCATAGTAGACAGGCAGCCCCTACAGACAGTAACATAGTAGACAGGCAGCCCCTACAGACAGTAACATAGTAGACAGGCAGCCCCTACAGACAGTAACATAGTAGACAGGCAGCCCCTACAGACCGTAACATAGAAGACAGGCAGTCCCTACAGACAGTAACATAGTATACAGGCAGCCCATACAGACAGTAACATAGTAGTTAGGCAGCCCCAACAGACAGTAACATAGTAGTTAGGCAGCCCCTACAGACAGTAACATAGTAGTTAGGCAGCCCCTACAGACAGTAACATAGTAGACAGGCAGCCCCCACAGACCGTAACATAGAAGACAGGCAGCCCCTACAGACAGTAGCATAGTATACAGGCAGCCCCTACAGACAGTAACATAGAAGACAGGCAGCCCCTACAGACAGTAGCATAGTATACAGGCAGCCCCTACAGACAGTAACATAGTAGACAGGCAGCCCCTACAGACAGTAACATAGTAGACAGGCAGCCCCTACAGACAGTAACATAGTAGACAGGCAGCCCCTACAGACAGTAACATAGTAGACAGGCAGCCCCTACAGACAGTAGCATAGTAGACAGGCAGCCCCTACAGACAGTAACATAGTAGACAGGCAGCCCCTACAGACAGTAACATAGTAGACAGGCAGCCCCTACAGACAGTAACATAGTAGACAGGCAGCCCCTACAGACAGTAACATAGTAGACAGGCAGCCCCTACAGACAGTAACATAGTAGTTAGGCAGCCCCTACAGACAGTAACATAGTACACAGGCAGCCAAGCAGGGTTTTAAATGGACGCAGGCACACACACAGGTTTTTTTTAGTGGGGACTGTCCCAGGGTTCAGAGGTGGAGCAGTGCTCTGGTTTCCTCAGGAGTCAATAGGAGTTGGCCACAGTTCCATAATGAACTTCAGATAATGGAGCCAACTGGGGCTTGTACACATTATAGGAAATAGCATAGGGCCTACTGCAGCGTGGCCTGAGTAAAGGCAGTAGAAAGCAGGAGGATATGATACACTGTGTGGTCCAGACGTGGCATAACCTGTCTCATCCCATTATCACTCCCCCTGTCTCTGTCTACTCAACCATTGGACAGTAGGACAGGGTAAATAACGTCTGGAATATTACTACACACTACATCACTATTCATTAGAGGGATGGGTAGAGGTGGCGGTTAGGGTTTCTGTGGGCCATGGTGAGAGAGAGAGAGAGAGAGAGAGGGAGAGAGAGGGCGATAGAGAGAGAGACAGAGAGGTGAGAGAGAGAGAGGGGAGAGAGAGGGGGAGAGAGGGGAGAGAGAGAGAGAGAGAGAGAGAGAGAGGGAGGGGGGAGAGGGAGAGGGAGAGAGGGAGAGAGAGAGAGAGAGAGAGAGAGAGAGAGAGAGGGAGGGAGGGGGGGAGAGAGAGAGAGAGGCAGAGAGGGAGAGGGAGAGAAGAGGGAGATGGGGTGAGTGGCCCTATCTTCCAGTGTCAGAAACTCATTAAAAACCTATACATAACTCATACTATCTCAATGAGCAACAAGAGAGCAGTGTAACAAATGTGTCCTACAATCCTCAAAGACATCATAGACATTGTTATGGCATGGATATATTAGTGGTGAATATTAATACATTTCCCAACAGAGTACATCAAACAAATTATTATAAATCACATAAAAAGGCAACTGTAAACATTTATTGAGCTCATAAAAAAGGCTATTTAACAGAATCTTGCTGTATTCTCAGAGGCCTGATAACATGTGTTGTTTGTCAGATGAGAGAGAGAGCTGGAGAAGGAGAGAGAGAAAGAGAGTACAAAAAAGCTGTCCTGAACATCAGTCTCTCGCTCTGTTCTGTCTGAGTAATCACCTTTCTTCAGAGAGACGACAGTTCTGTATTTCCTCAAACTAAAATTGAAGCTTTCCTAAGATCCATTGGATGTTGCATTGCTTGAAGAGAAACTGAAAAGGCAGCACTTGACAAAGAACATTTTCCCTAATAAAGGAAAAAAAAGCTTCTGCCTTGCTCCAGGCATAAAGAGTACAAGCAATCAAATACATGACAGAATAGGGTCTTCTAATGTCACATATCTGGTTATACACTAAGAAAATGAAGTGACCTATTGCTGCATAAGCATCTGACAGCAGCATTAAAAACAGACAAAAGAGGCTAGTCGGTAGGCAGGCTGCTCCGAGCAGGGCCACTGACCTGGTACATGCAGTTCTAGGATACCCTATCCCCTATCCTGTTATCTCATGTTGGTCCACTCTCCAAGCCCAGGGTAATGAATTGGGGAATCACAGTTATCTGGCCCATTCAAGTGCTCTGTGAATAATATAGATCTGGCATGGGGCCAGCCGTCCACTTTGACTGACAACCGCTAATCTATTTGTAGGATTTCTGTGTCCTAAAGACACTTTCTCTCGCCTCTCATTCTGTTCCTTCCTCCGAGATAAGAGGGGATGACAATCAAAATTCGGTCTTTCCTTCCAATAACATCCATTCAGGCTAAATTACAGTTGAAGTCGGAAGTTTACATACACCTTAGCCAACTGTATTTAAACTCAGTGTTTTCACAAATCCTGACATTTAATCCTAGTAAAAAATTCCCTGTCTTAGGTCAGTTAGGATCACTACTTTATTTGAAGAATGTGAAAGGTCAGAATAATAGTAGAGAGACTGATTTATCTCAGCTTTTCTTTCTTTCATCACATTCCCAGTCAGAAGTTTACATACACTCAATTAGTATTTGATAGCATTGCCTTTAAAATGTTTAACTTGAGCTTCCCAAAATAAGTTGGGTGAATTTTGGCCCATTCTTCCTGACAGAGCAGGTGTAACTGAGTCAGGTTTGTAGGCCTCCTTGCTTGCACACACTTTTTCAGTTCTGCCCACAAATATTCTATAGGATTGAGGTCAGGGCTTTGTGATGTTCACTCCTATACCTTGACTTTGTTCTCCTTAAGCCATTTTGTCACAACTTTGGAAGTATGCTTGGGGTCATTGTCCATTTGAAAGACCCATTTGCGAACAAGCTTCCTGACTGATGTCTTGAGATGTTGCTTCAATATATCCCCATAATTTCCCTTCCTCATGATTCCATCTATTTTGTGAAGTGCACCAGTCCCTCCTGCAGCAAAGCACCCCTACAACATGAGTCTGCCACCCCCGTGCTTCACAGTTGGGATGGTGTTCTTCGGCTTGCCAACCTCCCCCTTTTCCTCCAAACATAACAATGGTCATTATGGCCAAACAGTTATATTTTTATTTCTTCAGACCAGAGGACATTTCTCCAAAAAGTACAATCTTTGTCCCCATGTGCAGTTCCAAACCGTAATCTGTCTTTTTTTATGGCAGTTTTGGAACAGTGGCTTCTTCCTTGCTGAGCGGCCTTTCAGGTTATCTCGATATAGGACTCGTTTTACTGTGGATATAGATACTTTTGTACCTGTTTCCTCCAGCATCATCACAAGGTCCTTTGCTGTTGTTCTGGGATTGATTTGCACTTTTCGCACCAAAATACGTTCATTTCTAGGAGACAGAACGCGTCTCTTTCCTGAGTGGTATGACGGCTGCGTGATCCCATGGTGTTTATACTTGCATACTATTGTTTGTAAAGATGAACGTGGTACCTTCAGGCATTTGGAAATTGCTCCCAAGGATGAATCAGACTTGTGGAGGTCTCCACAATGTCTTGGCTGATTTATTTTAATTTCCCCATGATGTCAAGCAAAGAGGCACTGAGTTTGAAGGTAGGCCTTGAAATACATCCACAGGTACACCTCCAACTGACTAAAATTATGTCAATTAGCCTATCAGAAGCTTCTAAAGCCATGACATAATTTTCTGTAATTTTCCAAGCTATTTAACTTCTTATGGCTAGGGGGCTGCATTTTCACGTTTGGATGAAAAGCGTGCCCAGAGTAAACCGGCTGCTACTCAGTCCCAGTTGCTAATATATGCATATCATTAGTAGATTTGGATAGAAAACACTCTGAAGTTTCTAAAACTGTTTGAATGATGTCTGTGAGTATAACAGAAGTGGGAAATCTGAGGTTTGTAGTTTTTGAACTCTTGGCCTATGGAATACACATTGTCTGTTTTTTTTTGCACTTCCTAAGGCTTCCACTAGATGTCAACAGTCTTTAGAAACTTGTGTGAGGCAAACAAACATTATTGAAGATTTATTTAATGCTGACCTAACATAATGATAAAAATGGAAAAATTACTTGTGTCATGCACAAAATAGATGTCCTAACCGACTTGCCAAACCTAAGTTAGTTAACACGAAATATGTGAAGTGGTTGAAAAACTAGTTTTAATGACTCCAACCTAAGTGTATGTAAACTTCCGACTTCAACTGTATATTTCAAAACAACTTTCAGAACCTGGAGTCAAGGACAAACTTAGATTCTGGATCTCCATTTCGTGAAACCTAAGGGACTTCTAGTCTTCCTAGGGTCCACAGACGTGTTGTGGTCATACCAATTCTCATGATATAGCCTACGCAACTTTGGATTGGGCAGCTAGAGGAAGAAATTGGAGCTCCTCTTTACCTAGCTAACACCTACCTAGCACCAGAGGCTACAGAAAACAGGCTTAGACCCGATGCCCATGCAGCTGGAACTAGCGCCCTTTCCACAGAAATCCATCAATAGGGCCAACGCAACAAACTGATAAGAATTTCTATGAATTTCAAATGTTTTCCCTGCGGTGGCTCCATTGGCTGCGGACTTAACAGGAATATTGATGCGCTCAAAGCCGGAGAGGGCCAGCCTCCCAACACTGATGCTGCTGGTGGGTTGCATAATGTTCCATGCTTATTTCCCTTGTTCTTTATTAAACATGAAATCAACCATGGCTGTTTTTTTACTCTTCTATGTCTCATAACATCTAGAAAAGGAAAAAAGGGGAACTGAACTGAACTGCTTAGTGCCGCTTCGTACAATGAAACATGTAAGGGAATGGGAAATGGAGTGTGTGATTTAGGCATGTTTAATGTTTGTAAAGCTTTAAAGCAGGAAGGCAGGGATCTGTGTAGCCAGTGTGTGTGTTTGATGTGGTCTCTCCAATCCTAATGATACTGCATCAGCTCAACATCAGCAGAGAGGAAACCACACCATCAACTGCTTCAGGCACAATTACTCCCCGACCTCCACAAGACCAGTACTGTGGGAGCTTAGCCAGAGTCTTGGCCTGCATTCTACCCTCAAGACTCTCTCTCTCACACAATCTCTCTCTCTCCTTCTTTACTCTCTAGCTATGTGAATTGTGCCAATAAAGGTTATTTTCAAATTCTAATTATCTCTCTCCTTCCTTCTCTCTCTGCTACCTCTAAGTTGATTTATTTCTGAAGTATTTTATATTTACTGTGAGCAAGATAAATAATGCTGGCATCAACTGAATTTCTGTCTCAATCAACAGGAAAATATGCTGTACATTTGGTACGTTATGTTCTTTTCTCTGAGTCTCAGGTGAAAGGTGGCACTAATCATCATAGGATTAATTCATTTACCTCCAGAAGTTAAGTCCAATTAGAGTATGCAGTCAACAGTAATGTGTTTCACAACATAAAAAATACAACCCTGCCAATATTAAATATGAACATAAGCTTTTCTATTCTGAGACAAATGTAGTTGGGTATGTAAATATATAACTCAGCGATGCACAACATGTTTATGACATATGTGATTCAGTCTTTAGTTTACCATACTAAACCATACTGGCACGGATGCCTAATAGCAGAGCCAGCCTACATCTCTACTGGCTAAATTAAGACTGAACACAATCCATCTGTAATCATAATAATAGTGTGTGTATGTAGGAGTATTTCTCTCTTTTTGATTGACAATCAAACTCTTTATCTTCAAGTCATTTGTGAATAAAAGAGAAAGGAATTCAAAAAATAGATGAATAAATGGAGAGAGAGAAACAAATTGAAGGAAGGAGAAAGAGAGATAGAGAGTTATTTGAATGTGAGTAATGAGATCACTGCGGGGTAGTCAGTGTAATTGTAATGGCTGAGCTGGGGAGAGAGAAGGAGGGAGAGGGGAAAGAGAGAGAGAAAGAGAGGGAGGGAGAGGGGAACGAGAGAGAGAGATAGAGGGAGAGGGGAAAGAGAGTGTGTGTGAGAGAGAGAGAGAGAACAGCTAGCTAAGCAGGCGTCCGCTACACACACACATACAGCAAGGCTGAAATGGACTCATGACAAGTCACGACCAGGAGGACTAAAGCATCTGAGATGGAAATAGAGTGAGAGAAACAGAGTGAGAGAAACCGAGAGAGTGAGAGGACAGAAGCTGCAGCCAAGGGGGGTAAGTGGTGAAGATTTATTGGGAAAGGAGTGAGGGGAGGGGAGGAGGGACTGAGAGAGAGTCTGAATGGAACAGCAGGGGCTCACCATCTTTCTGTTCAACTTGGCCCTTTAACAGTGGAGGGAGGCTGCAGCGTGCTCTAAGAGAGACCCAGGCCAGGAAGGCTGATTGAAGGCTTCTTCTCTGAGCCTCAGCCTGGGGTTTCAAGGTACCAGGGCCACTGGCTCTGGAGATACTGGGGCTGCTGTTTGGTAATTAATTAAAGGGGGTTTTAAAGGGGGTTTTAATGGGTTCTAAAGGGGGGTTTATAGGATTTTAAAAATTTTTAAAGGGGTTTTAAAGGGGGTTTAAATTGGTTTTAAGGGAGTCTATAGGAGTTGAAAAGGGGGGTTTAAATGGGATTTAATGGGGTTAAGAGCAGAGCAGTGGAATCAAATAGAGGTGAAGATCCTAAACGTCACACAGACCTCGTACTGACTGAGGATACACACATTTAAGATGGCTATTGATTAACTGTAGAAGTCTCTTGTCACACAATCCCTGCATACAGCCATGTTACATTTAATCATTATTGTTATTTCTTATTCACTGTGTATTTATACCTCATGTTACTGTCTCTATTTTTTATACATTTTTTAGGTTTATGTTAACTGCATTGTTGGAAAAGGACCCGTCAGTAAGAATTTCACTGTTAGTCTACACCTGCTCCCTGCCTGTTTCATACACAATGTTTTGTACTGATGGAAAATAAAGGTCTTCAACATTATTCTTCAATTTCACCTTTTATTGTAAAAGATAAATGCGAACTTCATCATTCAAGCATCACACAGAACACATCCACAGCCAAACTCATTCCATAAACCAGTCTAAATAACAGGTAGTGCTGACAAAAAAACAAAACATAGGTTAGCGACCTAACAGCTAGTCAGCAACTTGTTTACAATATACCACATCTATGGTGACCACAAGGGAGAAATGCAATACTTTTTCGAAAAGCCATGTTTGTTTATGTTTGATGAGTGAAAACTCCCTAATCCCAGAATGCCATTCCCTATAAAGCACAAA
Source organism: Oncorhynchus tshawytscha (assembly GCF_018296145.1). Classification (NCBI taxonomy): domain Eukaryota; kingdom Metazoa; phylum Chordata; class Actinopteri; order Salmoniformes; family Salmonidae; genus Oncorhynchus; species Oncorhynchus tshawytscha. The sequence goes on along the minus strand of NC_056444.1, from coordinate 70,407,281 downwards.
TAAACAAAGTCAAAGTCAAAGATGGCTGCGCGCATCGCCGAATAAGATCTACTTGGTTTGGTCCGATGTCAGCATATTACAAATCTTCAATATGCTTTTTACAGTGTATACATGAACCGGGGCTCATGACTTGACAAGTCATTTTATTCCATGTTTATTCCATATTCCATTTTATTTTATTGTTTTATTCCATGTGTAACTGGGTTGTTGTATGTGTCGAACAGATTTGCTTTATCTTGGCCAGGTCGCAGTTGGAAAGGAGAACTTGTTCTCAACTAGCCTCCGGTACCGCTTGCCGTGCAGTAGCAGAGAGAAGTCTATAACTCGGGTGACTGGAGTCTGACAATTTTATGGGCTTTCCTCTGACACAGCCTATTATATAGGTCCTGGATGGCAGGAAGTTTGGCCCCTGTGATGTACTGGGCCATTCGCACTACCCTCTGTAGCGCCTTACGGTCAGATACAGAGCAGTTTCCATACCAGGCGGTGATGCAACCAGTCTCGATGGTGGAGCTGTAGAACCTTTTGAGGATCTGGGGACCCATGCCAAATGTTTTCAGTCTCCTGAGGGGGAAAAGGTTTTGCCGTGCCCTCTTCAAGACTGTTTTGGTATGTTTGGACCATGATAGATCATTGGTGATGTGGACACCAAGAAACTTGAAACTCTCTACACGCTCCACTACAGCACCGCCAATGTTAACGGGGGCCTGTTCGGCCCACCTTTTCCTGTAGTCCACAATCAGCTCCTTTGTCTTGCTCATGTTGTTGTCCTGGCACGGCACCACACTGCCAGTTCTCTGACCTCCTCCCTATAGACCGTCTCATTGTTGTCTGTGATCAGGCCTACCACTGATGTGTCATCAGCAAACTTAATAATGGTGTTGGAGTCGTGTTTGGCCATGCAGTCGTGGGTGAACAGGGAATTTAGGAGGGGACTAAGTACACACCCCTGAGGGGCCCTAGTGTTACGAATCAGCATGGCAGATGTGTTGTTGCCTACACTTACCACCTGGGGGCGGCCCGTCAGGAAGTCCAGGATTCACTTGCAGAGGAGGGTGATTGAGATTGCGTTATTTGTGGATCTGTTGGTGCGGTATGCAAACTGGAGTGGGTCTAGGGTGTCCGGGAAGATGCTGTTGATGTGAGTGCGACGGGGCGGTAATCATTTAGGCAGGTTACCTTCGCTTCCTTGGGCACAGGTTCTATGGTGGTCTGCTTGAAACATGTAGGTATTACAGACTCGGTCAGGGAGAGGTTGAAAATGTCAGTGAAGACACTTGACAGTTGGTCCACGCATGCTTTGAGTACACGTCCTGGTAATCCGTCTGGCCCTTTGTGAATGTTGACTTGTTTAAAGGTTTTGTTCACACCGAGAGCATTATCATCCAGAACAGTTGATGTTCTCGTGCATGCTTCAGTGTTGCTTGCCTTGAAACGAGCATAAAAGGCATTTAGCTCGACTAGTAGGCTCGCGTCACTGGGCTCCTTGCGTCTTGGTTTCCCTTTGTAATCCGTAATAGTTTTCAAGCCCTGCCAGATCTGACGAGCGTCAGAACTGGTGTAGTAGGATTCAATCTTAATCCTGTATTGACGCTTTGCTTGTTTGATGATTCGTCCGAGGGCATAGCGGGACATCTTATACGCGTCCGGATTAGTCTCCCGCTCCTTGAAAGTGGCAGCTCTAGCCTTTAGCTTGATGCGGAAGTTGCCTGTAATCAATGGCTTCTGGCTGGGATATGTACATGCAATCACTGTGGGGACAACGTCATCGATACAGTTATTGGTGGTGTACTCCTCAATGGCATTGGATGAATCTTGGAACATATTCCAGTCTGTGCTAGAACAGTCCTGTAGTGTAGCATCCGCATCATCTGACCACTTCCGTATTGAGAAAGTCACTGGTACTTTCTGCTTTAGTTTTTGCTTGTACGCAGGAATCAGGAGGATGGAATTATGGTCAGTTTTGCCAAATGGAGGGCGGGGGAAAGCTTTGTATGCATCTCTGTGTGTGGAGTAAAGGTGGTCTAGGATTTTTTCCCCTGGTTGCACATGTGACATGCTGGTAAAAATGTGTGAAAACTGATTTAAGTTTGCCTGCATTAATGTCCTGGGCCACTAGGAGGGAACGCTTCTGGGTGAGCATTTTCTTCTTTGCTCATGGCCTTATAGAGTTGGTTGAGAGCGGTCTTAGTGCCAGCTTCGTTCTGTGGTGGTACTGTAAATAGACGGCTAAGAATAATACAGATGAGAACTCTCTTTGTAGATAGTGTGGTCTACAGCTAAGGTACTCTACCTCAGACAAGCAATACCTCGAGACTTCTTTAATATTAGACATCGCGCACCAGCTGTTATTGACAAATAGACACACATCCCCACCCCTCATCTTACCAGAGGTAGCGTCTCTGTTCTGCCGGTGCATGGAAAATCCCGCTAGCTTTATATTGCCGGTTCTTCATTCAGCAATGTCTCGGTGAAACATATAATGTTAGTTTTTAATGTCCTGTTGGTCGGATAATCTTAATCGTAGGTTATCCATTTTATTTTCCAATGATTGTACGTTAGCAAGAAGAACGGATGGCAGTGGGAGTTTACTCGCTCACCTACAGATTCTCAGAAGGCTGCCCGATCTGCGGCCCCTTTTCCTTTTTCTTCACCCAAAAGGCGTGGATCTGGGCCTGTTCCAGTGAAAGCAGGATATCCTTCTCGTCTGACTTGTTAAAGGAAAAAAATTCTTACAGTCCACAATGAGTAATCACTTTTCTGATGTCCAGAAGTAATTTTCGGTCATAAGAGACGGTAGCAGCAACATCATGTATACAATAAGTTTTTTAAAAATTAAAAAAGTGACACAAAATGCAAAAAACAATATGATATAGCACAATTGGTTGGGAGAATGTAAAACGTCAAACCATGTTCTTCAGTGCCATCTTATCCAAATGTAACCACGTTTTGGAAGGAGATCGATAACAGGTCCACCAACATTCATCTCGTAGATGAAGCCAAAGCATAAACCTAGATAATACTGTATAGCGCCATAGTTTACGATAACCCATTATATCTACAACCTCGCCTCACTCATGCCACGGTCTCTGCACACAATATATAGCTGATTACACGCTCACACCATTCAATATGATCCTCCACACAAACTATCTGACTTTGTTGCTTATATTACTTTATCCACCCTGTTGTCACTCTCCTCCACCCAACCAGGTTCAAACCTATCCAAGCCAGAAACATCTTCCTTACTTGGGGACGAGGCAGGCATCTGTAGGCTACATGTCCAGTGGTGATAATACATTGACATGATGATAAAACCTCTGTAGCCCAGTTTTTCCAGGGGAGGATAAATGAACACGAAATATTCACGATACCAGCATTTCCCTTAGCCATGGTTGGCATATATAATATATGCACATACCACACTTTCACTTTGTTTGTATCAAACACACTGGACTTAGCAGCTCAGGTTTCCAGCCCTGTCTCACACTCAGACAGGCTCACACCAAAGCCTCTTTCAGATAATAATACATGTAGTATAGATGATCATTATTATTATATAATGATCAATAATACCATAGATACTCCCCGCTACTACTATAGGCAGAAAGGATAAGAGATTGAGTGGTTATTAAATACAGTTTTATAAAGCTAAATATAAAGCAGAAAATTAGGTCTTGATGCAGTGAGGGGTGCAGAGAAAAGCGGCAAAAATCAAATTCTAAATTGCCATGTGCAAAAAGAACTCACACTGTAACAGCTGTTATTCATATTTATAACATATGTGTCAAACGGTTCAAAAACATACTACCAATCAATGCCAATGATTTAACAAAAGAAGGTTATTATTGGTTTGGCAGGGATGAATGGAACCACACCATTCAATATGAAACAAAGCGATGCAACTGTCATTATGAAGGACATTCAGAGTGGAAGATAGGAATTATTATGATCATTGAAAATATACATGTTAGCAATTATGGCACTGCCAGGGTTTTCAGCTGAAAATGTCTATTTCAAGTCAGTTCAAATCAGATTTAAACGCTCAACGTAAAATCCAGAACTAGTTGGTAAAAAACAGTGCAGTATGCACTGGAAGAAGTGTGTGTGTGTGAGTTGTATGTGTATTGACAGGTTGCCGTAGGACCTCTCCTGCTGGGCTCAGAACTAGGCATAGTTCCCCCGGGGGGGGGGAAGGATGGGCTCTATTCAGACCGTTGCCATGGGCCTCAGCTGTTGCTAAGGACACCATCCACCATGCTGGTTTGGCTGCAGCAGCTCCTGGCACAGGAACGGATCTCTCTCTCTCTCTCTCTCTCTCTCTCTCTCTCTCTCTCTCTCTCTCTCTCTCTTGTTCTCTCACTCTCTTTCTCTCCCTCTCGCCCTCCTTCTGCCTCTCACTCCCTCCCTCCTTCTCCCCTCCCTGTCCTCTCTTCTCCTCAGTGTATACTTACAAAGGTGACAGCGGAGGGGAGTCACAGCAAATAGAGAGAACAGAGGAACAGATGAACAGAGAGCAAGGTCAGAGAGTAGGAGAGGAGAAAGAGGAGAGAAACAACAGATCTGTTTAGCTAATTGTGGACAAACATCAGGCCAGCAGCAGGTCACCTCTATTCACCAGGCTCTGGGCCCTGGGCCCTGGGCTCACGGGGCAGACGGGGCTGGCTGACACCCTGCAGTACACTAACCTTTTTTTCCACCACCAACTGTTTCAGTTGATGGCACCAGCACATCATTTGGTCGCACCAATTTTTGTAATATTTAGCTTGCCTGCTTTAACAGTCTATCATTGCACTGTACAACAATACTTAATTTTAGTGTATATAATTAAATCTGCAATATGTTACTTTTAGCCGACCCAACAAAATTCACATAGAAATGTGAGTTATAGACCTGTCATTTTCAATGGAAGCAAGCCTAAGAAGGGATAGATCTGTTTTATTTGTGCTATTTCTATGCTTCCCGTTCTTAAGTTGAGTTTTTGCGTTTTTTACGTTTGATTTTGTACACCAGCTTCAAACAGCTGAAAATACTATATTTTTGGTTCTGAAAAATATATTTCACAGCGGTTTAGATTATACAATGATTATCTACACAATGACTGCTTTTTTTGTTACATAAACTGAAATTAGGCGAACTATTAGAATTTTAGCAACCAGGAAATGGCGGAGAGATTTCTGCATATTGCACCTTTAAATATACACAGTGCCTTTGGAAAGTATTCAGACCCATTTACTTTTTCCACAATTTGTTACGTTACAGCTTTATTCCAAAATGTATTAAATTGTTTTTCGTCCTCATTAATTTACACCCAAAATCCCGTAACTGAAATATCACAATTACATAAGTATTCAGACCCTTTACTCAGTACTTTGTTGAAGCACCTTTGGCAGTGATTACAGTATTGAGTCTTCTTGGGTATGATGCTACAAGCTTGGCACACCTGTATTTGGGGAGTTTTTCCCATTCTTCTCTGCAGATCCTCTCAAGCTCTGTCAGGTTGGATGCCAAGCGTCACCAGACGTGACGCTTGGCATTCAGGCCAGAGAGTTCAATCTTGGTTTCATCAGACCAGAGAATCTTGTTTCTCATGGTCTGTGAGTCTTTAGGTGCCTTTTGGCAAACTCCAAGAGGGCTGTCATGTGCCTTTTACGGAGGAGTGGCTTCCGTCTATCGCACTGCCGTGTGTTGCACTGCCAAGTCAAATGGTCACAAATGCAACTGTTTTGGTCGCAGTATCAAACCCTGCCCTGGGCTGAGGCTGACATGGAACACACATACAAGTTTCAGGTTTTATTAGTTGTATCTACGGGATACACATGATATACAACGTCCAATGAAATGCTTACTCACAGGTTCCTTCTCGATAACGCAACAACAATAATAAACAAAAGATAAGAATATGAACACATAGTAAATGACACTGTAGAATATAATAAACATTTTAGCATCAGTATAATACAGGAAGGCACAATTTAAAGTGCAATATTTACACGAGAGCCAGGATCATGAAGATTACGCCTAATCTATGCAGGCGGGCAGGGAGTGTAGGCCTAGAGGTGTGGACTTAGGCTGTGCAGAGGGGAAAACATGGAGCTCTATGGGTGGGAGTAATCTGAACAGTCTCCTTACTCCCAGGACCTACAGACCTACAGACCTCTTGGCATACACTCCCTGCCCGCCTGCCGTCTCTCTGGGCCTGAGAGTTCAGCTTACTCCCACCCATGGAGCTCCATGTTTTCCCCTTTCTACAGCCTCCACACCTTCAGGCCTCTAGGCCTAATAATAGCACAGACCAGGCTTGCTTGGTGGCCAAGCACACACACTCATGGAAGCACACTTGCACATATACACACAGGTCACATTTGAGGTGATTCAGCTTGACTATACAGGCATTGCCTGCCAGTTGCTATGGGGAACAGTAGAACTAGAGAATAACTTCCTCCACGTGTCGTCCTCCGCATTGCTTTCAACTCCTCAGCCCTTTGTCTGCCACGTTCAGCTGTGTCCCCCCCATCACCTCACCCCGTCCCCTCGACCCCAGCCCCTTGACCCCATCACCTCACCCCGTCCCCTCGACCCCAGCTCCATGACCCCATCCCCTCACCCCATCCCCTCGACCCCAGCCCCTTGACCGCATCACCTCACCCCACCCCCTCGACCCCAGCCCCTTGACACCATCACATCACCTCACCCCATCCCCTCGACCCCAGCCCCTTGACCCCATCACCTCACCCCATCCCCTCGACCCCAGCCTCTTGACCCCATCACCTCACCCCATCCCTCGACCCCAGCCCCTTGACCCCATCACCTCACCCCATCCCCTCGACCCCAGCCCCTTGACCCCATCACCTCACCCCATCCCCTCGACCCCAGCCCTCTTGACCCCATCACCTCACCTCACCCCATCCCCTTGACCCCATCACCTCACCCCATCCCCCCAGCCCCTTGACCCCATCACCTCACCCCATCCCTCGACCCCAGCCCTTGACCCCATCACCCCTCACCCCATCCCCTCGACCCCAGCCCCTTGACCCCATCACCTCACCCCATCCCCTCGACCCCAGCCTCTTGACCCCATCACCTCACCCCATCCCCTCGACCCCAGCCTCTTGACCCCATCAACTCACCCCATCCCTCGACCCCAGCCCCTTGACCCCATCACCTCACCCCATCCCCTCGACCCCAGCCCCTCGACCCCATCACGGCAGGGTATCCTAGTGGTTAGAGCATTGGACTAGTAACCGGAAGGTTGCAAGTTCAAATCCCCGAGCTGACAAGGTACAAATCTGTCGTTCTGCCCCTGAACAGGCAGTTAACCCACTGTTCCTAGGCCGTCATTGAAAATAAGAATTTGTTCTTAACTGACTTGCCTAGTTAAATAAAGGTTAAAAAAATATATATATATAAAAAAAATCACCTCACCCCAGCCCCTCACCCCCTCACCCCTGTCCCCTCAACCCCCTCGACTCACCACAACCCCCTGTCACTGAGATAATGTGTCAGTGACCAGGTCTGTGGGCTGGGTGTCCTCAGGGCAGGCAGGCCTAGTTAGTTTAACGGAACAAAGGATACATTTGTCCAATTAAAGACCCACACTTAAAACCCAGATGGGTTCGGGAGGGACACACCTGAACCAGCCTTTCATGTCCCTGTCCCCGGTTCCACAAACCCATCCAAACCAAATGTTTATTATCCACCAAAGAGATGAAAAGAATCAATGAGGCCAAATGCAGCAGGACATACTGTACTGTAACCAGGGTTGGACTGCTCTGTTCACCAGCTCTAGAGGCAGGGCCTTCTGCACATACTGGCCTGGAGCATCACTCACATCTATCACATAGGAGATGTGTTTCTGAAAGGTGGGTTGTGGATTATTACACAAAGCCCACGCTGTGTGTCCTGCCAACTTCAACATGATGAGTGAAGGAGCTACAGGCCTATGATAATCCCACGTGGGAATACATCCCTTTGGTCTCAGGCTCAATACTCCTTAACCCCTGACTCAGTAGTAAGGAGCAGGGATGTGGAACCAACGTTCATTGACAGTATTCCCAGCTCCTCCCTTCATCTCTCTCTCCTCAGTTCTGGATTTGATCAGAGAGAGAGTTCTGCTGGGGGCTCTTTAAGCACTCTGTTCATCCTATAACGGTTCTATTTCTTCTCTCTTTTATCATCCCTTCTTTCTACATGTTCCTCTGCTTCCATTCCTGCCTGGCTATATCAAAGGGAGTTATCAGCCCCCCCCCAGGCTACACTCACCTCACACTTAATGCAGTCACCTCTCTCTTCCCACCAAGACTATTCCCCTTGTGGAGAATATGGGCTCTAAAGCAGTAAATGAACCTTCTCACTCACATAGCATCACATTTAGATGATGCTACTCTTAGGTAATATAGACCCAGAATCATCTAGATGTATTTGACAAATGGCAATCTTTCTCAGATTCTGACCCAGAGAGCCCTGAAGCTTGATGTAGGTCTCTGGGGGAAAGTTAGCTGCTATCCATTGTGGGGCGGCAGGGTAGCCTAGTGGTTAGAGCGTTGGGCTAGTAAGCAAAAGGTTGCACGTTTGAATCCCCGAGCTGACAAGGTACAAATCTGTCATTCTGCCCCTGAACAAGGCAGTTAACCCACTGTTCCTAGGCCGTCATTGAAAATAAGAATTTGTTTTTAACTGACTTGCCTAGTTAAATAAAGGTTAAAAAAAATAAACTATGTTTGGCAATTTCCAATAGACCATTGGATAATATTTTAACAGGACACCAATAGAAGTTAATTCAGGGGGATTTTAAAGCCTGTTACTCTGTAATTCAGAGCTGTTTTAGGAATTAGATGGAGGTACTAGGTATTGATTTGTCCCCCCCCCACACACACAATACGCACGCACTCACACACACCTAAAACACACAGCCAGCTGTATGAAAGACAGCAGTCTAATGTGCCCATACTGTATGTTCCTCTCCAGCTCTACATATTATCCTCACCTCTCTGTTCCCCTACCCTTTAACCCCTGTCCCTCCATCAACCCCCCTACTAAAACATGCCTGTTACCACAACAGCAGCACAACCCATAATCCACCAGCATTAGCTGGCTTCCCTTCGCCTTGCTCCACCCCTGCCCAGGAAATAGCTAGAAAAACAGCAGGAACTAGGCTGTAGGGAGAGAAAGAGAGAAACAGAGAGAGAGCGAGAGGAGCTTGGATTGAATGGGGAAGCGGGAGAAGAAGGTGTGTGTGTGTGTGTGTGTGTGTGTGTGTGTGTGTGTGTGTGTGTGTGTGTGTGTGTGTGTGTGCATGCGTGCGTGCGTGCGTAAGGGGAGGGGGTTCTTTGGGAAAGGAGCCAATCCAATTACAGGCAGCGGTACAGACTAGTCCTGGTTCCTGGTCCCTTCCTTCAGCTGCACTAAATTCACATTTCAACAGTATTTTCCTCCTCCTCCCCTCTCCCTTCTCTCTCCCTCTCTCTCTGTCTCTCTCTGCTCTGGGGGAACGGAGGAGGGGGAGGCAGGCAGAGTGCAGCTTCTTTACATGAGGATGAGGCTCCAGTGCTGCTACGCCGTGTCACTGCCACTGCACCTACCAAGCATAACATCCTGCAAGCCTATAGCCCTGAAATGCTGTGATGCCCTGCCCTAGCCTGGTCCTCTCCACTGGTCCCCATGACCTGCCTAGCACCAGCTTATCAGCCTGCTGCAGTGGGAGAAAACAGGGTCTGGGCTGCAGTGGGAGAAAACAGGGACTGGGCTGCAGTGGGAGAAAACAGGGACTGGGGCTGCAGTGGGAGAAAACAGGGTATGGGCTGCAGTGGGAGAAAACAGGGACTGGGGCTGAAAACAGGGACTGGGGTGGGAGAAAACAGGGACTGGGGCTGTAGTGGGAGAAAACAGGGTCTGGGGCTGCAGTGGGAGAAAACAGGGCTGGGCTACAGGGTGGGGGAGAAAACAGGGTCTGGGGCTGCAGTGGGAGAAAACAGGGACTGGGGCTGCAGTGGGAGAAAACAGGGTCTGGGCTGCAGTGGGAGAAAACAGGGACTGGGGCTGCAGTGGGAGAAAACAGGGTCTGGGCTGCAGTGGGAGAAAACAGGGACTGGGGCTGCAGTGTGAGAAAACAGGGACTGGGGCTGCAGTGGGAGAAAACAGGGGGAGAAAACAGGGACTGGGGCTGCAGTGGGAGAAAACAGGGACTGGGGCTGCAGTGGGAGAAAACAGGGACTGGGGCTGGAGAAAACAGGGACTGGGGCTGGTGGGAGAAAACAGGGGGACTGGGGCTGCTAGGGACTGGGGGAGTGGGAGAAAACAGGGACTGGGGCTGCAGTGGGAGAAAACAGGGACTGGGGCTGTAGTGGGAGAAAACAGGGACTGGGGCTGCAGTGGGAGAAAAACTGGGGCTGCAGTGGGAGAAAACAGGGACTGGAGCTGCAGTGGGAGAAAACAGGGACTGGGGCTGCAGTGGGAGAAAACAGGGTCTGGGAAAACAGGGTCTGGGAAAACTGCAGTGGGAGAAAACAGGGACTGGGCCTGCAGTGGGAGAAAACAGGGACTGGGGCTGCAGTGGGAGAAAACAGGGACTGGGGCTGTAGTGGGAAAAAACAGGGACTGGGGCTGCAGTGGGAGAAAACAGGGACAGGGGGGCTGCAGTGGGAGAAAACAGGGACTGGGGCAGGGACTAGCATGCATGACACACAGGGATGGAGTTACAGTAACCCCCTAAACAAACACGCTACCAAGCAGCCTCATCCTCTCCCCTCCTTCCCCTATCTCTTTGTCCTGTATGGGTCAGGCTCCACGGCTCAACACACAGGCTTCTGGGCTTTTCTCTCCTAGCCAGTCAGTCAGCCAGTCAGCCAGCCAGCGGGGCAGTGGACCGAGGAGCGGCGTCTCTCGGTGTGTCCTGGTTAATTCGTCCCCCATGCTGTGGCTGTGAGAGAGGATATGGTGGCACCAGCACCAGGCAGCCATGATGGTTTGCTTAGCAAGACATTGTCATAAATGAAGGCAGAGATATTATGTGAAGAGAAGACACATTCTCTATGTGAGGAATGCAGCAGGGATATGGAAAGGAAACTGTGCACATTACTGTACACACCAGAGTGGAGAGAACCGTGTTCTACTGTCTAACTCAATTTAACCATGTGGAACAAAAGGTCTAAATGATTAAGTATCTCAAACAAGGGGGATTACGCCGAATGAGTCTTCTTCAATTTCACATCCTTATTGGGGCACAGATTCAATTATGAATAAATAGATGAAGAAACCAAAATAACCCAGCCGGTCCATTGGTGTTGTCTCTAGGGGCTAGGGAAACAGAGGGCGAGCAGAAACAGGTGGAAAGATGCTCTTACCAACACAACTGTTATTTTCTCTCTCTATCCCGCTATCGTTCTCGCGCTCTCCTTCCCCCAATCTCCACCCCTGCCTCTTTCTTCCTCCCTCTCTCTCCATCTCTCTCTCCTTCCCCCACTCTCCACCCCTACCTCTTTCTTCTGCCCTCTCTCTCCATCTCTCTCTCTCCTTCCCCCACTCTCCACCCCTACCTCTTTCTTCCTCCCTCTCTCATCTCTCTCTCTCGTTCCCCACTCTCCACCCCCTACCTCTTTCTTCCTCCCTCCTCTCTCCACCTCTTTCTTCTGCCCTCTCTCTCCTCCTTCCCCCACTCTCCACCCCTACCTCTTTCTTCTGCCCTCTCTCTCCATCTCTCTACCTCTCTTCTTCCCCCACTCTCAACCCCTACCTCTTTCTTCTCCCCTCTCTCTCCATCTCTCTCTCTCCGTTCCCCCACTCTCCACCCCTACCTCTTTCTTCCTCTCCTTCTCTCTCCACCTCTTTCTTCTGCCCTCTCTCTCTCTCTCTCTCCTTCCCCCACTCTCCACCCCTACCTCTTTCTTCTGCCCTCTCTCCATCTCTCTCTCTCCTTCTCCCACTCTCCACCCCTACCTCCTTCTTCTGCCCTCTCTCCATCTCTCTCTCTCCTTCTCCCACTCTCCACCCCTACCTCCTTCTTCTGCCCTCTCTCTCCATCTCTCTCTCTCCTTCCCCCACTCTCAACCCCTACCTCTTTCTCCCTCCCTCTCTCTCCATCTCTCGCTCACCTTCCCTCTAATCCTCTCTCTAGGAGTGACAGCTGGTGTTTTTAGGAGGACTGGATCTGTCCTGCTCCGGCCCATGTGACAGAGGCCCACACTGTCACTCAAGCTGTGACAGTTCCCAGGGGGGAGGAGCCAAGGCGCAGCTGACAAATCCCACAATCTGCTTCCATACACTAGCAGGATCCATGACGCATAGTACCACCATGACCAATGGCAATTGATTGGATTGATACAGTAAGGCACTTTTCCAGATGCTCAAAGAGCTTTACATAACAATGTACAGGAAAAACTCACCTCACAAACCACCATCAACATCATTGACATGCAGCAAGGCAGCCTCGACAGCAGCCCAACACAGGGAGCCCTTCTAGACCACACATACATCACTCAACTGTTACCAGTGCTGACTGTGTAATGCCAGGTTAACCATATGATGAAGTAGCCTACTCTCCACCACGCAACACGCTCCAATTTCTGCAACATCATTATAATCGTCCCATGTATAATAGGCACCTGATCCACTAGATGCTCTATAAGCTGCTTGTTTTGGTGGCGGTGGGGTGAAATATGCCATGATAAGAGGACTGTCGGCCCTTAAAGCTACAGTCTGGATCTAACAATCTATTCAAATGTCATTTTCATTCAAAACAATTCTGCTGTTTTTCAAATGCCAGACGGGAGCTTTAACCGACAGCATTGTCTGGCCGCTCCAGCAGAGACAGAGGCTGGGTTTTGTGTGGGCCTGCTCTCTCTAGCCTCCCCCTCTCTCTGGGTTGCAGGAATAAAGGTCCCTATTAAAATTAATGGGCCAGTGGAGGTTATTCAGCACGGCCGCAATGAACAGAGCTCCTTCCACAAGGGGTAACATAATGAGCACTACAGAGGAACGACATCCCTGCCCCCCTACGCCCTGCCAATCTACACTCCTGCCCCCCTACGCCCTGCCAATCTACACCCCTGCCCCCTACGCCCTGCCAATCTACACCCCTGCCCCCTACGCCCTGCCAATCTACACCCACTGCCCCCTATGCCCTGCCAATCTAGACCCCTTTCCCCTACCTACGCCCCCTATGCCCTACCAATCTACACCCATTGCCCCCTACGCCCTGCCAATCTAGACCCCTACCCCCTACGCCCCCTACGCCCTGCCAATCTAGACCCCTTTCCCCCTACGCCCTGCCCCCTACGCCCTGCCAATCTAGAACCCCTGCCGCCCTACGACCTGCCAATCTACACCCGCTGCCCCCTACGCCCTGCCAATCTACACCCGCTGCCCCCTACGCCCTGCCAATCTAGACCCCTTTCCCCCTACGCCCTGCCCCCTACGCCCTGCCAATCTACACCCCTGCCGCCGTACGACCTGCCAATCTACACCCCCTGCCGCCCTACGCCCTGCCAATCTAGACCCCTGCCGCCCTACGACCTGCCAATCTACACTCCTGCCGCCCTACGCCCTGCCAATCTAGACCCCTGCCGCCCCTACGCCCTGCCAATCTACACCCACTGCCCCCTACGACCTGCCAATCTACACCCGCTGCCCCCTACGCCCTGCCAATCTACACCCGCTGCCCAACTACGCCCTGCCAATCTACACCCCTGCCGCCCTACGCCCTGCCAATCTAGACCCCTGCCCCCTACGACCTGCCACCCTACGCCCTGCCAATCTAGACCCCTTCCACTCTACACCCCTGCCCCCTACGCCCTGCCAATCTAGACCCCTGCCCCCTTCGCCCTGCCAATCTACACCCCTGCCCCCTACGACCTGCCAATCTACACCCACTTCCCCCTACGCCCTGCCAATCTACACCCCTGCCCCCTACGCCCTGCTAATCTACACCCACTTCCCCCTACGCCCTGCCAATCTACACCCCTGCCACCCTACGACCTACCAATCTAGACCCCTTCCACTCTACACCCCTGCCCCCTACGCCCTGCCAATCTAGACCCCTGCCCCCTTCGCCCTGCCAATCTACACCCACTTCCCCCTACGCCCTGCCAATCTACACCCCTGCCACCCTACGACCTGCCAATCTAGACCCCTGCCCCACTACGCCCTGCCAATCTACACCCCTGCCGCCCTACGACCTGCCAATCTACACCCACTGCCCCCTACGCCCTGCCAATCTACACCCACTGACCCCTACGCCCTGCCAATCTACACCCACTGCCCCCTACGACCTGCCAATCTACACCCCTGCCCCCTACGCCCTGCCAATCTTGACCCGTGACGCCCTACGAATCTACACCCCTGCCCCCTACGCCCTGCCAATCTACACCCACTGCCCCCTACGACCTGCCAATCTACACCCCTGCCCCCTACGCCCTGCCAGTCTACACCCCTGCCCCCTACGACCTGCCAATCTACACCCACTGCCCCCTTACGCCCTGCCAATCTAGACCCCTGCCGCCCTACGCCCTGCCAATCTACACCCTTGCCCCCTACGCCCTGCCAATCTACACCCACTGCCCCCTACGACCTGCCAATCTACACCCACTGCCCCCTACGCCCTGCCAATCTACATCCACTGCCCCTCTACACCCCTGCCCCTCTACACCCCTGCCCCTCTACACCCCTGCCACTCTACGCCCCTGCCCCTCTACACCCCTGCCCCTCTACACCCCTGCCACTCTACGCCCCTGCCACTCTTCGCCCCTGCCACTCTTCGCCCCTGCACCCTCTACGCCCCTGCCCCTCTACGCCCCTGCCCCTCTGTCACAGGACTAAAAGCATTAAATATGGAGGAGAAAAGTTTCCACACTGTCCTCCATCTAGACTGAGTCCCTGGAATAGAATAGCACCACTTGACAGTGTCTGAGGGTCTGAAGACCAGTCAGTGGACAGTCTCCTCAGTCTCCAGAGGCCATGGCTTCGACAATGATGATGTGGCTGGGTTCTCTTTAAATGGACCTTGAACTGGGACACCAGAATAGCCAAACGAGCTGGAGAAGACTGCCCAGAGCAGAGTGCGATGGAGAGGAGTCTTCGTTGGCCTATGCTCCCTAAGGTGCGATGGGCTTGAGTACTGTAAGTCAGCATTTTAGAAACAAAAGCAGTGGCTGACGATAACTGCTGGTAACTGACCACAACTGCTAGTAATGGTAACTGACCTTTTTGAGGCGTCCGCTCTTGGTGCCGACAAAAGCCACGCAGTATCCGTTGTAGACGTAGGAGGTGACAGAGGTCATGCGGTCCCGTGTCTCTGTGTAGAGGGTGTGTCCCGTCACCAGCTGAGAGCCGCCAAGGGGCTGGTTGATGTCCAGACCACAGAATGAGTCATCGATGGGCACCGGCTGGAAGAGAGAGAGAGAGGTTAGAGATGGAAAAGAAAGCAAGGTTAGAGATAAAGAGAGGTTATAGATGGAGAGAGAGAGAAGTTATAGATGGAGAGAGAGAAGTTATAGATGGAGAGAGAGAAGTTATAGATGGAGAGAGAGAGATTATAGATAGAGAGAGGTTATAGATGGAGAGAGAGAGGTTATAGATGGAGAAAGAGAGGTTATTGATGGAGAAAGATAGATTATAAATGGTGAGAGGTTATAGATGGAGAAAGAGAGAAGTTATAGATGGAGAAAGAGAAGTTATAGATGGAGAAAGAGAGGTTATAGATGGAGAGAGAGAGGTTATAGATGGAGAGAGAGAAGTTATAGATGGAGAGAGAGAAGTTATAGATGGAGAGAGAGAGGTTATAAATGGAGAAAGAGAAGTTATAGATGGAGAGAGAGAGGTTATAAATGGAGAGAGAGAGGTTATAAATGGAGAGAGATTATAGATGGAGAGAGAGGTTATAGATGGAGAGAGAGAAGTTATAGATGGAGAGAGAGAGGTTATAAATGGAGAGAGATTATAGATGGAGAGAGAGGTTATAGATGGTGAGAGAGAAGTTATAGAAGGAGAGAGAAGTTATAGATGGAGAAAGGGGTTATTGATTTTGATGTATATTTCTGTATGTGTAATGTTTACTGTTAATTTTTATTGTTTATTTCACTTTTGTATATTATCTACCTCACTTGCTTTGGCAATGCTAACACATGTTTCCCATGCCAATAAAGCCCCTTGAATTGAATTGAATTGAAAGAGGTTATAGATGGAGAAAGAGAGAAGTTATAGATGGAGAAAGAGAAGTTATAGATGGAGAAAGAGAAGTTATAGATGGAGAAAGAGGTTATAGATGGAGAAAGAGAAGTTATAGATGGAGAAACAGAAGTTATAGATGGAGAAAGAGGTTATAGATGGAGAAAGAGGTTATAGATGGAGAAAGAGAAGTTATAGATGGAGAAAGAGGTTATAGATGGAGAAAGAGAAGTTATAGATGGAGAAAGAGAAGTTATAGATGGAGAAACAGAAGTTATAGATGGAGAAAGAGAAGTTATAGATGGAGAAAGAGGTTATAGATGGAGAAAGAGAAGTTATAGATGGAGAAAGAGAAGTTATAGATGGAGAAAGAGAAGTTATAGATGGAGAAAGAGAAGTTATAGATGGAGAAAGAGAAGTTATAGATGGAGAAAGAGAAGTTATAGATGGAGAAAGAGAAGTTATAGATGGAGAAAGAGGTTATAGATGGAGAAAGAGAAGTTATAGATGGAGAAAGAGAGGTTATAGATGGAGAAAGAGAAGTTATGGATGGAGAAAGAGAGGTTATAGATGAAGAAAGAGGTTATAGGTGGAAAGAGAGAAGTTATAGATGGAGAAAGAGGTTATAGATGGAGAAAGAAAAGTTATAGATGGAGAAAGAAAAGTTATAGATGGAAAGAGAGAAGTTATAGATGGAGAAAGAGAAGTTATAGATGGAAAGAGAGAAGTTATAGATGGAGAGAGAGAAGTTATAGATGGAGAAAGAGAAGTTATAGAATGGAAAGAGAAGTTATAGATGGAGAAACAGAAGTTATAGATGGAGAAAGAGGTTATAGATGGAGAAAGAGAAGTTATAGATGGAGAAAGAGGTTATAGATGGAGAAAGAGGTTATAGATGGAGAAAGAGAAGTTATAGATGGAGAAAGAAGTTATAGATGGAGAAAGAGAAGTTATAGATGGAGAAAGAGGTTATAGATGGAGAAAGAGGTTATAGATGGAGAAAGAGAAGTTATAGATGGAGAAAGAGAAGTTATAGATGGAGAAAGAGAAGTTATAGATGTAGAAAGAGAAGTTATAGATGGAGAAACAGAAGTTATAGATGGAGAAAGAGAAGTTATAGATGGAGAAAGAGAAGTTAGATGGAGAAAGATACGTTATAGATGGAGAAAAATACGTTATAGATGGAGAGAGAGAGATTATAGATGGAGAAAGAGTGAAGTTATAGATGGAGAAAGAAAGATTATAGATGGAGAAAGAGTGATGTTATAGATGGAGAAAGAAAGATTATAGATGGAGAAAGAGGTTATAGATGGAGAAAGAAGTATTAGATGGAGAGAGAAGTTATAGATGGAGAAAGAGAAGTTAGATGGAGAGAGAGAAGTTATGGATGGAGAAAGAGAGGTTATAGATGGAGAGAGAGAAGTTATGGATGGAGAAAGAGAGGTTATAGATGAAGAAAGAGGTTATAGGTGGAAAGAGAGAAGTTATAGATGGAGAAAGAGGTTATAGATGGAGAAAGAAAAGTTATAGATGGAGAGAGGTTATAGATGAAGAGAGGTTATAGATGGAGACAGAGCAAGAGAGGTTATAGATGAAGAGAGGTTATAGATGGAGACAGAGCAAGAGAGGTTATAGATGGAGAAAGAGAGGTTATAGATGGAGCAAGAGAGGTTATAGATGGAGAAAGAGAAGTTATAGATGGAGAAAGAGGTTATAGATGGAGAAAGAAAAGTTATAGATGGAGAGAGGTTATAGATGAAGTTATAGACAGGTTATAGATGGAGACAGAGTTATAGATGGAGAGAGGTTATAGATGGAGAAAGAGGTTATAGATGGAGACAGAGCAAGTTATAGATGGAGGTTATAGATGGAGAAAGAAAGAGGTTATAGATGGAGAGAAGAGAGAAAGAGAAGTTATAGATGGAGAAAGAAAAGTTATAGATGGAGAAAGAGAAGTTATAGATGGAGAAAGAGAAGTTATAGATGGAGAAAGAGAAGTTATAGATGGAGAAAGAGAAGTTATAGATGGAGAAAGAAAGTTATAGATGGAGAAAGAGAAGTTATAGATGGAGAAAGAGAAGTTATAGATGGAGAAAGAGAAGTTATAGAATGGAAAGAGAAGTTATAGATGGAGAAAGAGAAGTTATAGATGGAGAAAGAGAAGTTATAGAATGGAAAGAGAAGTTATAGATGGAGAAAGAGAAGTTATAGATGGAGAAAGAGAAGTTATAGAATGGAAAGAGAAGTTATAGATGGAGAAAGAAAAGTTATAGATGGAGAAAGAGAAGTTATAGATGGAGAAAGAGAAGTTATAGATGGAGAAAGAGAAGTTATAGTTATAGATGGAGTTATAGATGGAGAAAGAAGTTATAGATGGAATGGTTATAAAGAAAGAGAAGTTATAGAATGGAAAGAGAAGTTATAGATGGAGAAAGAGAAGTTATAGATAGAGAAAGAGAAGTTATAGTGGGAGAAAGAGGTTATAGGTGGAAAGAGAGAAGTTATAGTGGGAGAAAGAGAAGTTATAGATGGAGAAAGAGAAGTTATAGATGGAGAAAGAGAGGTTATAGATGGAGAAAGATAAGTTATAGATGGAGAGAGGTTATAGATGAAGAGAGGTTATAGATGGAGACAGAGCAAGAGAGGTTATAGATGGAGAAAGAGAGGTTATAGATGGAGCAAGAGAGGTTATAGATGGAGACAGAGCAAGAGAGGTTATAGATGAAGAAAGAGAGGTTATAGATGGAGAGAGAGAGGTTATAGATGGAGACAGAGCAAGAGAGGTTATAGATGAAGAAAGAGAGGTTATAGATGAAGAAAGAGAGATTACAGATGGAGACAGAGAGATTATAGATGAAGAGAGGTTATAGATGGAGAGAGCGGTTATAGATGGAGAGAGAAAGGTTATAGATGGAGAAAGAGAGAGAGCAGGAGATGTGTGAAGAAAGAGGGAGAGAGACAGAACGAGACACAGTGGATCCTAGTGCATCATTCTCCCTGGCTGCCAGACGTACATTTTGCTGTCTTTCTGTTCCACTTGGTAGACATGTCTTTGCTGTGCTTGAACGAGCCCCACCTTGCACTCGCCCTGCCTCATTACACAGGGATATGATCACATCAGGGCAGGAGGAGGAGAGTCTGCTTACTAAGTATGGCTTCTACCATACAGAGCTTCTCTACACTGCAGGAAAACATACACGGTTATTGATGTAATGGACAGTGAAACAACTGGAGAATCAGGCTGGAGGACTGCTCACTCAAAGAGAAAAATGACCTGCCAAAATGTCTGATAGAAGGAGATTTTCAACAGAAATCTAAACTATGCAGAATCACGATGGTGCCGTCAGACTCATTTAAACTGTCCTTCATTTGGTTGGGAATGGAGCTCCACATCAAATCACATCAGAGGAGGGAGGGGCTGGGCTGTGTCTATGGTGGTGACCAAGGCCACAGTGTGCGTGGCAGGGTTTCCACTAGTTCCACAGCTACAGTTGGAGGTCGGAAGTTTACATACACCTTAACCAAATACATTTAAACTCAGTTTTTCACAATTCCTGACATTTAATCCTAGTAAAAAATCCCTGTTTTAGGTCAGTTAGGATCACCACTTTACTTTCAGAATGTGAAATGTCAGAATAATAATAGAGAGAATGATTTATTTCAGCTTTTCGTTTCCAGTGGGTCAGAAGTTTACATACACTCAATTAGTATTTGGTAGCATTGCCTTTAAAATGTTTAACTTGGGTAAAACATTTTGGATAGGCTTCCACAAGCTTCTCACAATAAGTTGGGTGAATTTTGGCCCATTCCTCCCAACAGAGCAGGTGTAACTGAGTCAGGTTTGTAGGCTTCCTTGCTCACACACGCCTTTTCAGTTCTGCCCAGAAATGTTCTATGGGATTGACGTCAGGGCTTTGTGATGGCCACTCCTATACCTTGACTTTGTTGTCCTTAAGCCATTTTGCCACAACTTTGGAAGTATGCTTAGGGTCATTGTCCATTTGGAAGACCCATTTGCGAACAAGCTTTAACTTCCTGACTGATGTCTTGAGATGTTTCCCTACCTCATGATGCCATCTATTTTGTGAAGTGCACCAGTCCCTCCTGCAGCAAAGCACCCCAGCAACATGATGCTGCCACCCCCGTGCTTCATGGTTGGGATGGTGTTCTTCGCCTTTAAGCCTCCCCCTTTTCCTCTGAACATAACGATGGTCATTATGGCCAAACATTTCTAGTTTTGTTTCATCAGACGAGAGGACATTTCTCCAAAAAGTACGATCTTTGTCCCCATGTGCAGTTGTAAATTGTAGTCTGGCTTTTTTATGGTTTGGAGCAGTGGCTTCTTCCTTGCTGAGCGGCCATTCGGGTTGCGTCGATATAGGACTCATTTTACTGTGGATATAGATACTTTAGTACCTGTTTCCTCCAGCATCTTCACAAGGTCCTTTGCTATTGTTCTGGGATTGATTTGCACTTTTCGCACCAAAGTACATTAATCTCTAGGAGACAGAATGTGTCTCCTTCCTGAGCGGTATGACGGCTGCGTGGCCCCATGGTGTTTATACTTGCGTACTATTGTTTGTACAGATGAGCGTGGTACCTTCAGGCGTTTGGAAATTGCTCCCAAGGAGGAACCATACTTGTGGAGGTCTCCAATTTTTTTCTGAGGTCTTGGCTGATTTATTTTGATTTTCCCATGATGTCAAGCAAAGAGGCACAGAGTTTGAAGGTAGGCCTTGAAATACATCCACAGGTACACTTCCAATTGACTCAAATGATGTCAATTAGCCTATCAGAAGCTTCTAAAGCCATGACATAATTTTCTGTAATTTTCCAAGCTGTTTAAGTTAAAGGCATAGTCAACTTAGTGTATGTAAACTTCTGACCCACTGGAATTGTGACACAGTGAATTATAAGTGAAATAATCCGTCTGTAAACAATTGTTGAAAAAATGCCTTGTGTCATGCACAAAGTAGATGTCCTAACCGACTTGCCAAAACTAAAGTTTGTTAACAAGAAATGTGTGGAGTGGTTGAAAAATGAGTTTTAATGACTCCAACCTAAATGTATGTAAACTTCCAACTTTAACTGTATATCCTAAAAATGTATGAAAACAAAATGTGCTTTTTAAGTTAAGGCTAGGGCTAAGGCTAGGGTTAGGGTCAAGGTTATGGTTAAGGTTAGGGTTAAGGCTAAGGTTAAGGCTAGGGTTAAGGTTAGGGTTAAGGCTAGGGTTAGGGTTTGGGCTATGGTTAAGGTTATGGCTAAGGGTTAAGGTTAGGGATAGGCTAGGGCTAAGATTAGGGATAAGGCTAGGGTTAAGGTTAGGGATAAGGCTAGGGTTAAGGCTAGGGCTAAGGGTTAAGGCTAAGGCTAGGGTTAAGGATAGGGTTCAGGTTAAGGCTAGGGTTAAGGCTTGGGTTAAAGCTTGGGTTAAGGTTAGGGATAAGGCTAGGGTTAAGGTTAGGGATAAGGATAGGGTTAAGGTTAGGGACAAGGCTAGGGTTACGGCTATGGCTAAGGCTAGGGTTAAGGCTAAGGCTAGGGTTAAGGATAGGGTTAAGGTTTGGGTTAAGGCTAGGTTTAAGACTAGGGTTAGGGTTAAGGCTTGGGTTAAAGCTTGGGTTAAGGTTAGGGTTAAGAGTTAGGGTTAAGGGTCGGGTTAAGGCTAGGGTTAAGGGCTAAGGGTTAAGGCTAGGGTTAGGGTTAAGGCTAGGGTTAAGGGTTGGGTTAAGGGGTTAAGGCTAGGTTAGGCTTGGGTTAAGGTTGGGTTAAAGGTTGGGTTAAGGTTAGGGTTAAGGTTAGGGTTAAGGTTAGGGTGAAGGCTTGGGTTAAGGTTAGGGTTAAGAGTTAGGGTTAAGGGTCGGATTAAGGTTAGGGTTAAGTCTAAGGTTAGGGTTAAGGTTAGGGTTAAGTTTAAGGGTTTGGTGTAACCCTATCTCCCTCGCGATGCTACACAACAGCACACCACGCTACACTCGTAAAGCCTCGTAAAGCGTAAAGCCATGAGCGGAGTGAAAAGAGATAATGCTGTCGGGCATAAACGCTTCAGCCTCGTAGACTCGCACCCTCAGCCACCATATCCTTGTGGAACAAACATCATCTCCCTTTCTTCACAGCTCTCAAAAGAGCATGGATGGAGAGAGTGGGCCCACTCCACGGTCATATGAAAGCTAAGCAGGAAACAGGCAGCTAAATGCCGGTGTTTAGCAGTATTTATGTCTGTTACTCGGTGAAGGTACAACATGTCTAAAATTATTTGAGCTGGTTTATGTTTCAGCGTGCAGAGGCCCTATCTGGGGATCTGTGTCTGTCACAGACAGAGAGAAGCAGTCTGAATCAGATGAGAGATCTATAGTTGGAGCTATAAAAGAGCCTGAGAAACAGACCTCAGACACTATAACTTATCAATAAAATTACTCCCTCAGACTCCAACCAATGTCATGTGCATCAGTTCCTGTAGTCTAGACTCTGAGTACGGGATTCAGAGCATTTGGTTCTGATTCTAAATTGTTTAGATGATGTATGCTTAGTAGGCTTGGCTGGAAACCTAAATCCCTTTCCATCTTATGTGGTCGTGTTTTCCAAAAGCACTTTCCTATGGGTTTTGAGGGTTTCTTGTTTCTGGTTTCTACTACCAATAAATGTTGGAGATGAAGATCTGGAGTCAGTAGATTTCACTGTGGGATGTATCTAATGCTAACAACATGGATTATCATTGTCAGAGTCCATAAATACAATACACCAATGACTGGTGGCATTTTAATCCATATTGAACCAATCGCAGCAGGTAAAATGGACAGGGGGGGGGTGGTATATCCACTTCTGAAATTCAGAATTGTTCAGGCTTGTCAACTTTTATGGTGATATTAAAAAATACAAGATGATGTCTCAAATTCAAACCATTTTGATGGCAAAGTGAAGGCTACATAGACTCCATATAATTGACATAGATAAACTTCCTAAAGCAGAATCAGAAATGTGGATACTTAGGTGAACTGAGGTGAAGTGTCTGATTAGCCATTCACACGGTCCCCCTCGACCCCCTGACCTCTCATTCCCATGACAACGCTATGGGTAGCCATCGCTAGGTAACAGGGAGGTGGACACGGGTTCAGTTCCCTCTCAGGAGACCTATAGAGGGCTCAATCAATAGTGGCTCTTCTTTAAACACAAATGCTCTGGAGCAGGTTTTCCCAAACCTCGGTCCTGGGGCCCCCCCTGGGTGCACATTTAGTTTTTTGCCCCAGCACTACACAGCTGATTCATATAGTCGAAGCTGGATGAGTTGGTTATTTGAATCAGCTGTGTAGTGCTAGGGCAAAAAACTAAACGTGCACCCAGGGGGGGGGGACCTCCTGCTCTGGGGGAGGGTTGAGTTACTAGTAATTAGCAGAAAGACCCATCAGAGTGTGGTTCCTCTACATACACAGGAAATCAGTCGTCAGGGTTTGGAGTGACTGTGTGCCTCCTGATAGTACAGACCAAGTCTAACCTCCATGTAATGGATTTTCAATACACTTTAGCTATGTTTACAGGGGTATATTTTGTGATACAGAACTAGTTCATTTAGAAGATTGCTTTTTCTTCTTTAGAAAAGCAGCTGGTCACAACCTCTGCCTCGAGTACAAAAGCATTTACTCTCCTTGAGGGAGATTGAAAGAAAACACAGTCAAGGTTAACATTCCAGAGGACATGTCCCGCTGTTGTGGTGTAATGTGGACGGGCTTTCAGAGTTCTTCATCTGTGGACATCTATGTGCATAATCCATTAAACACTTTGGATTTATTGACCAGTCCTCAACAGACAGCAGGAAAGAGTCTCTACGTTCCTACATTTCCTTATCTGCTGGGCTAGCCGCTAGACATGTGTTTCCTTGGCTAGTAGAGAATAGAGAAGGGAGGGTACTATGGAATGTGGCTGGGAGTACTTGAGGAACATTCTAATGAGGGCTGAAGAAGAATGGAGAGAATGGTGTAGGGAGTCTGGGTAGTGATGATGGTCCCACTGGGGGCTGATGGGGGATTCTCCTGGGGACTAAAAGAGAGGCCATACATCTGAACTTACTTCCATGGTTAAAGAGAATGCCTCCATACCACCTCTCTTTCTCCCTGTCTCTCTTTCCATCTTTCCCACTCTCTCTCTCTCTCTCCCTCTCAATTCAATTAAATTAAATTCAAGGGGCTTTATTGGCATTCGAAACATATGTTAACATTACCAAAGCAAATTAAATGAATTAAAAAAGTGAAATAAACAAAAATGAACATTAAACATTACACTCACACAAGTTCCTAAAGAATAAAGACATTTCAAATGTCATATTATGTCTATATACAGTGTTGTAATGACGTGCAAATAATTACAGTACAAAAGGGAAAATAAATAAGCATAAATATGGGTTGTATTTACAATGGTGTTTGTTCTTCACTGGTTGCCCTTTTCTTGTAGCAACAGGTCACACATCTTGCTGCTGTGATGGCACACTGTCGTATTACACCCAGTAGATATGGGAGTTTATCAAAATTTGATTGCACAAAGAATTCAAAAACCTTTTTTTTTCATCTGAGAGAAAAATGGATAAATATGGCTTTGTTATGGAAGGTTTGGGAATCGCTTCCTTTTAGGTAGTTGTAGAATTTAACGGCTCTTTTCTGGATTTTGATAATTAGCAGGTATAGGCCTAATTCTGCTCTGCATGCATTATTTGGTGTTTTACGTTGTACACAGAGTGTTTGTCCCATTTTGTGAATTCTTGGTTGGTGAGCAGACCCCAGACCTCACAACCATAAAGGGTTTTCTCTCTCTCTCTGTCTCTCTCTGTTGCTAATGAAACCAAACAGCGCAGGCCCCAGATAACGTCTCCTTCCGCCTGACAATCACCTCTGACATTGCACTAATGGGGAATTTAGTGATGTTAATATAAGCAGTCAATAGAGTGGCCCGGGGGACTAGCACAAAGGCAACCACACACTTCTGATCTCACCGGGTATATAATCAATACGTCAAAAATATATAATCCTATTGATACCCTGAACCCCCCGGCCCCCACATACACTATATACAGGCACCAACACACAGACGTACATAGACAGAAAGACGACACACACACAGACACACACACAGTTTAAAAAAAGACTTGCACTTGGCAATGCCACCCTATAGCCCATTGCACACTCATATGCATTACATGTCGTAGAGACTATGCACTTCATTCCCCTTTTAATTCATATTAGCAAAAAGAACAAAGCCATAAAGGAGCAGCCAGGACAGATGCCTCATGGGACTGAATTAAAATAAAGAAACCTAAGAAGATGCTACAGCAGATATATGGCCTGGTGTTACAGAACGCTTATGGTTTCAGAGAGGAGGGTGTGGGATCTAGCTGCTGGTAACACTACCATGAGCTGAGCTCACCTGCCGTCTTTCTTTCTCTCGCTCTCATTTGTCCCCCCCCCCCCTCCCTCCCCCATCTACGAGGGCAGAGTGTTTATTTGGATTGCGCTAGAGGAGAATATTATCACTTTGATGGTTGCCAAGGAAAATAAATCTACACCTTAATTTGTGAACATTTCCTCTGTCATTCAGAGTCTTAAATGTTCCTGTTCTGATCCCCCCTATTGGAGCTGCAAAACAATTAGGCCTAATTACATGTAGTGTGAGAATGATTTGATAACAGAAAGTGTTGTACCCCTGCAAAGTACAGATGTAGAATCTTAATTTCAGACAGTTTGCTACAGCAGGAAAATAATCTTGCAGCAACAGGAAATGTGAATTATTATTATTATTATAAAATTACATTTTTGTAAGGGTTGATACATTTTTCGAAAGGGAAAAGCAAGTCTGAAATGTCAAACATTTGTGGAAATTACAAACTTCAGAAGCCTTTTTAAACCTCAAATACACTACAAGTTGTAAATGTCGTGCATTGCAGCAAAAGTATCGTGCAAACTAAGATCCTACATCTGTAGAGCAGTCAAAGGTAGTTATCTTGATTGCTGTGTGTTACTATTATGAGTGTGTGCATTCACCATAGTTCCTCTCAGTCTCAGACTCAACCCTGTGGTTTCTAGGGTCATTGATGAGCTGTGGTTGCTGCCCTGTTGATTAATGTCTAGAGGAAACATTAGAGCTGACATTCCACTCCTTGTACTCCGTGTCATATGCCAAACATGGAGTGGGAAGGAGTGGAATGTCAGCACAAACAGACTGTTACCCAGGTTATTAGAGCTGAGCTGAGAGCATTCCTCTGGCTTTATACATCCAACTGAGGCTGATGTGAACTCTCTGTGGAAGAGAGCTGCCTGCTTCACATAACCTTTTTGTTAGTGAAAACAGGGGTGTGGATGGACAACAAAACGGAATAATGATGTCAGGTTTGTGTAACACGAGTCTAGCTTTTGAACATTTGTTGAGAATGTAAAAGGTTGCACTGTCATTGTTCTCTGTAGAAATGGTAACTATAGACCATGACACAAGTGAGCCATAATGGACATAGGGGTATGATTACAGAGAGAGAACTGTGAAGTATGCACAGTATGTTCCTCTGTAGTTCTGGAACCTTTGTCTGGTCCTTTTATTCTGTCAAGGCCCGTGTGTGTATGTGTGTGTGTGTGTGTGTGTGTTTGTGTGTCCTCTGTAACTCACCGCTTTAGTGCACTGCACGTCTTTTCCCAGCAGCCAGTTGAGCTCCAGGTTGCCCTCACCCTGGTAGCAGGACTGCAGGCGCTCCTTGATACGGGCGTTGATGTCCTTGATGGTGAACACGCAGAGCGCCGAGTCATCTGGTGGCCGGTGGTACTGCTTCTGGCCCTTGGAGAATACGGTGAAGAGCACGTCATCCGTGGCGCTGATGTTGAGCGAGGCGGCCAGCACACGGCCCGGCTTGGCCAGGTAGGCGGCCTGCAGGAGACGATACTCCACACCGTTCCTCACGCAGCCCACGGGTAAGGAGACGTACGAGTGGAACTTGTGGTCGTCCTTGCAGAGGCGGACGATGCGCGAGGTGTAGAAGAGGTCGTTGGAGGATCCACCTGATGACATGCTGTTCTCCGGCGTCTCGGGCTGAACGGTCAGGAAGTAGACAAAGGAGCCGCTGGCGAAGCCATACACGTAGTAGATGTCGAAGTGGGACACCAACGCCAGCGTGTCTGACGGGATCTTTATCAGAGACGAGACAAAGTCTGTGTGAAGCTCGTAGTCTAGCATGGCCGAGGACTCTGGGTCGCGGGGGAGCTGACGACTGGAGATGGTGGGGAAGTAGTCCTGTTTACCATCTACGGCCGTCCCGATGAAGAGAGTCCCATCCTGGCCCTTGGAGGAGGGCACGATGACCCCGTACATAGTTCCTGTCTGGTTGACGCTGGAGAGGTAGTGCTCTTTCTTATGGGACGGCTCCACTAGGATGAAGAGATCATCCAGACGCAGGAGCTTGCAGACTCCCTGGTAGAGACTACCGCAGGCCAGCAGACGATTCTGACTGTAGTCTATGAGAAGCAGTTTGTTGACGTTGCTAGTGGAGGTCAGGGGTTCAGAGCAGGGCTGGACGATGAGGGGCGGGTAGCATGCCTTGTTGTCGTCCTCAGGGCCTGTGTCGTGGGACACCATGAGGGTCAGGTTACCAGAGAGCTTGTAGACGCGGTTGACCGCTCCGATGTAGAGCGCCCCCGTTGTTTGGTGGACCGTCAGGTGGTTGAAGGCCCACTCCCGGCGCTCCGGGTGGAAGCTGTTGAAGGTGATCTGGCCTTGGCACACGGTGGCAGCGACAGCTAACAGCCACAGGCCCAGCATGGCCAGCACAGCGCCCCCTCTAGGGCCCGCTGGGGAAGTCCTGCTGCTGCGTCGTGTTACCCGCCGCGACCGCCGGCCCTCCATAACTCTAGGGACGCTTGCAGCAAGGCAACAGCAGAGTAAACAGGAGGAGGAATGTGAGGGAAGGAAGCTAGGCTACCTTCCACTTTGTCTTCTCAAAGGTTCGCGCTTGTATCTTTACCAGGGTCTTCACATGTTTCTGAAAGAAAGACAGAAAGAGAGAGGGGGTGAATAAACGAGAGTTAGCACATTGTGACTCACACTCAGTCAAAGGGGAGGCAGATAAAAGCTAATGGAAAAGTCTGTTTATTCAGTAACTGCTGCTTGAGAAGGGGAGGAGTTCACCCTCACCAAGGCGACAATGAGTTAGGGAACAGTGGAATGGAAGCTGACAGAAGACAATGGCAGGAAAAACCTTTATCGCCACATTCCAGAGGAGTTGCTGGATGGGATAGGTCTGATAGGACAATGAAAGAAAGTGAGCAGGTTACGGGTAACGGAAATTAGAATGACCTGAGTCATAGTTATGCTGCCTGCCTCAGAGGGGCCTTAGAGACACTGGGTTTCTAAGAACAACACAAACCAATGGACTGCTCTGGGTGCCACATTTCACAGATCTCCCCTCCCCATGCGCTGCTATGAGAAGCACCCTTCAGGCTAGTGGTCTATAATCAATAGAGCCACTTATTTAATTCTACAACGACTAATTCTAGATGCCATGGGTAAAACAAATATTTAAAAGTAAGAGGCTATTTAAACAGACATTTAAACAGAGATCTTACAGTCCAAAATATACCAGCTAGAGAAAGACTTACAAGGGTAAAGCACAGCTAAAAACCAAAGTAATGATTAATAAATATATTGGCGCTCATATTATTTTTCCTTAGGAGGCATTAGCATTGCCATGTCATTTCAGTTACACCCCTCTAACCCCCTCCGGTCGGCTGGCACCCTTCCCTATCAGTGCTCCTTATTTTTCCAGTCTAAATGTGAAAACATCCATAAAGGAAAGTCTGCTGTTTATGTAACGATGCTTTGCAATCTGGCCCCTCCTTCATGTTATACATCAAGAGAGAGAGACAGAGCGAGAGAGAGAGAATGTCTATATTCTTTTAAAACTTTTATGAGTGCGATGTTTAGAGTTAATTTCTAATGGTTTATTTCCCTTCCCTTTTGTTTATTGTCTATTCGACTTGCTTTGGACATGTAAACACATTTCCCATACCAATAAAGCCCTCTAAATTTAAATTGAAAATGTTTATTTCGAGAGACTCACAGAGGGGAGAGAGAGAAAGTCCCTCTTCACAGTTTTTCCCTAGGAGTTAATTATCTGGTCCACGGTAGAGGGGAGTTCTGGATCTTATTACTGGAACAAAGTGAGAACCAATTGTGAGCCAGAACCACTGCTTGCACCCCTCCTTCCCTACCTTCATCCCTCTCTGCTCTTCAAGGGTTCCGTCTCATTTTGTGGGCAGTGTGCACATAGCCTGTCTTCTCTTGAGAGCCAGGTCTGACTACAGCAGCCTTTCTCAATAGCAAGGCTATGCTCACTGAGTCTGTGCATAGTCAAAGCTTTCCTTAGGTTTGGGTCAGTCACAGTGGTCAGGTATTCTGCCACTGTGTACTCTCTGTTTAGGACCAAATAGCATTCTAGTTGGCTCTGTTTTTTTATGAATTCTTTCCAATGTGTCAAGTAATTATCTTTTTGTTTTCTCATGATTTGGTTGGGTCTAATTGTGCTGCTGTCCTGGGGCTCTGTAGGGTGTGTTTGTGTTTGCGAACAGAGCCCCAGGACCAGCTTGCTTAGGGGACTCTTCTCCAGGTTCATCTCTCTGTAGGCGATGGCTTTGTTATGGAAGGGTTGAGAATCGCTTCCTTTTAGGTGGTTGTAGAATTTAATGTCTCTTTTCTGGATTTTGATAATTAGCGGGTATCTGCCTAATCCTGCTCTGCATGCATTATTTGGTGTTCTACGTTGTACACAGAGGATATTTTTGCAGAATTATGCATGCATGCAATTTGGTGTTTGTCCCATTTTGTGAATTATTGGTTGCTGAGTGGACCCCAGACCTCACAACCATAAAGGGCATTGGGTTCTATAACTGATTCAAGTATTTTTAGCCAGATCCTAATTGGTATGTTGAATTTTATGTTCCTGTTGATGGCATAGAATGCCCTTCTAGCCTTGTTTCTCAGATCGTTCACAGCTTGTGGAAGTTACCTGTGGCGCTGATATTTAGGCCAAGGTATGTATAGTTTTTTGTGTGCTCTAGGGCAACGGTGTCTAGATGGAATTTGTGTTTGTGGTCCTGGCAACTGGACCTTTTTTGGAACACCATTATAGGTTTGGCAGAATCTGTGCAGAATATCTAGGTGCTGCTGTAGGCCCTCCTTGGTTGGTGACAGACCAAGGAGGGTGTCACGCCCTGGTCGAAGTATATTGTGTTTGTCTTTATTTATTTGGTCAGGCCGGGATGTGACATGGGTTTATTGTGGATTGTTTTGTCTTGGGGTTTTGTTAGGTATTGGGTGTGTAGCTTAGTGGGGGGTATCTAGCAAAGTCTATGGCTGTCTGGAGTGGTTCTCAATCAGAGGCAGGTGTTTATTGTTGTCTCTGATTGGGAACCATATTTTGTCAGCCATATTCTTTGAGTGTTTTGTGGGTGATTGTTCCTGTCTTTGTGTTTGCACCAGATAGGGCTGTTTGTGAGTGATTGTTCCTGTCTTTGTGTTTGCACCAGATAGGGCTGTTTGTGGGTGATTGTTCCTGTCTTTGTGTTTGCACCAGATAGGGCTGTTTGTGGGTGATTGTTCCTGTCTTTGTGTTTGCACCAGATAGGGCTGTTTGTGGGTGATTGTTCCTGTCTTTGTGTTTGCACCAGACAGGGCTGTTTGTGGGTGATTGTTCCTGTCTTTGTGTTTGCACCAGATAGGGCTGTTTGTGGGTGATTGTTCCTGTCTTTGTGTTTGCACCAGACAGGGCTGTTTGTGGGTGATTGTTCCTGTCTTTGTGTTTGCACCAGATAGGGCTGTTTGTGGGTGATTGTTCCTGTCTTTGTGTTTGCACCAGATAGGGCTGTTTGTGGGTGATTGTTCCTGTCTTTGTGTTTGCACCAGATAGGGCTGTTTGTGGGTGATTGTTCCTGTCTCTGTGTTTGCACCAGATAGGGCTGTTTGTGGGTGATTGTTCCTGTCTTTGTGTTTGCACCAGATAGGGCTGTTTGTGGGTGATTGTTCCTGTCTCTGTGGCAGGCTGTTTCGGTTTCCACATTTCATTATTTTGTAGTTTCTTCATGTAGTTTTTTCCTTCATTAAAATATCATGAATCATCATCCAGTGCACCACCTTCACCACCAGCCGTTACAGAATCACCCACCACCAGGCTTCCAAGCAGTGTGTCAACAGGCCCAGTACCACCAGGTGCCAGCACCAGCGGCAGCAGGAGATACGTCCAGCGATAAGGAATTCTGGACCTGGGAGGAAATCCTCGACGGGAGAGGACCCTGGGGTAAACCAGGGCCGTAGAGTCAAGGTGCAGCAGGAGAAGAGGCAACAGGAGCAGCCCAAAGAGCGGTTTGGACTACAGAGTATGGACTATACTTCTTGGGAGGAGATAGACAGGTGGGCGGTCGACCCAGGGAGAGTCCTGCCCGCCTGGGATTCAATGGAGCAGTGCGCGGAAGGTTATCGGAGAATGGAGTTCAGCGCAGCGGCAGAGCGAGAGTCAGCCCCAAAACTTTCTTGGGGGGGGCTCACAGGGCTACGCCAGGTGGAGTCTCCAAACTCCCTGTGTACCGGGGCAGAGACCGGGCAGGCACCATGCAGTGGTGCCACGGTGTCCCCAGTGCGGGTGCATGGAGCAGCCAGAGCTGCCGGGCTAGAGTGGGCATCGAGCCAGCAGGCTCGGTGCTCAGAGCTCCAGTGTGCCTGCATCCGGATCCAGACCACCTTCAGCACCAGCCCTCCGGTGGCAGCTGCACCAGGCTTCCTGTGCATGTTCTGCCAGTACCACCAGTGCCAGCACCACGCATCAGGCCCAGTGCGCTCGCCTCCAGCGCTGCGGAGTCTCCCGAAGCGCTGCCAGAGTCCTCTCCTGCGCTGCTGGAGTCTCCCGCCTGTTCAGCGCAGCCAGAGCCTTCCTCCTCTACAGCGCTGCTGGAGTCTCCTGCCTGTTCAGCGCAGCCAGAGATGCCAGCCTGCATGGAGCAGCCAGAGCTGCCGGTCTACATGGAGCAGCCAGAGCTGCCAGTCTGCATGGAGCAGCCAGAGCTGCCAGTCTGCATGGAGCAGCCAGAGCTGCCAGTCTGCATGAAGCAGCCAGAGCTGCCAGTCTGCATGAAGCAGCCAGAGCTGCGAGTCTGCATGGAGCAGCCAGAGCTGTCAGTCTGCATGAAGCAGCCAGAGCTGTCAGTCTGCATGAAGCAGCCAGAGATGTCAGTCTGCATGGAGCAGCCAGAGATGTCAGTCTGCAAGGAGCTGTCAGTCTGCAAGGAGCTGCCAGTCTGCAAGGAGCTGTCAGTCTGCAAGGAGCTGCCAGTCTGCAAGGAGCTGCCAGTCTGCAAGGAGCTGCCAGTCTACAAGGGGCTGCCAGTCTGCAAGGAGCTGCCAGTCTGCACGGAGCCGCCAGAGCTGCCAGTCTGTAAGAAGCCGCCAGAGCTGTCAGCCTACATGGAGCAGCCAGAGCCGCCAGTCAGCATGGAGCAGCCAGAGCCGCCAGTCTGCCAGGATCCGCCAGTCAGCCAGACTCTTCCAGATCCGCCAGTCAGCCAGACTCTTCCAGATCCGCCAGTCAGCCAGACTCTTCCAGATCCGCCAGTCAGCCAGACTCTTCCAGATCCGCCAGTCAGCCAGACTCTTCCAGATCCGCCAGTCAACCAGACTCTTCCAGATCCGCCAGTCAACCAGACTCTTCCAGATCCGCCAGTCAACCAGACTCTTCCAGATCCGCCAGTCAACCAGACTCTTCCAGATCCACCAGTCAGCCAGGATCTGCCAGAACCGCCAGCCAGCCAGGATCTGCCGGATCCAACTACCTGCCTGAGCTTCCCCTCAGTGCTGAGCTTCCCCTCAGTGCTGAGCTTCCCCGCAGTGCTGAGCTTCCCCTCAGTCCCGAGCTGCCCCTCAGTCCCGAGCTGCTCCTCTGTCCAGTGGGGTTCTGGGTGAGGACTACTAGGCCATGGTCGGCGGCGAGGGTGGACTATCCAAGGACGCGAGGAGGAGGGACTAAGACATTGATTGAGTGGGGTCCACGTCCCGCGCCGTGGACAGACAGAGGGTCTCTCTCTCTATCCCCCTCTCTGCCTTTCTCTACCCCTTCCCTGTCCCTCTCTCTCTCTCTCCCTACCTTGCTCAGTCCCTACCTCCTCTCTGCTCTTTAAAATTATAATTGAGCTTTTTACAATCAAAGATATATATTTTTATGTAAATGTCATGTTTTAGAAGGGTCCAGACACTTTTTTTGCAATGTCCATGTCCTTAGATGTTGTACACATGAAATTGTGTAATTCCAAAGTTCATCTACAAATCAAGCTGCTTCGCGTATCTAACGGTTCCATTCTCTGTGTAGCCTGCTGCTAGAATGGACAGGAAGGTATCACTCGAGTCGCAACAACATTTAATATAACTTTGAGAGCTTTTTAGTTTTAAAAAGGACATATTTGGGTTTTTATGGAGCCGTTGTTCATGTTATTCAGAGCCCCAGTACTGCACAACAAAGATGCCGAAGTGAATCGCTGGTTGGGTCAAGTTTCTCAAAAAAAGAAAAATCACAAAGAAAAGTATCTGGACCCTTCCACAACATGCCATTTACATCAACAATTTAAACTTGGTTGTAAAAAAGCTACATTCTCCTTTAAGGCCTCTGACTGTTTTACCAGGATCAGAATCTATTAATTATTATTCTTCCACAATGTTACTCCTGTTTTAATCCTTTATTCTCCCGCTGACACCATCACGTCCTGCAGGGATTCATTATTGGCCCCAGAACATTCATTCCTAAATGAATCAGGACACCATTAGACATGCACAGGTCACACTCCTCTCCCTCTCTTTAATACCACAACCAGCACACTGCTGTGTGCATTCACCTCTTTTATCAGTATTATTCCATCAGGACCGAACAACACCATGCAGTGAGGGACTAACAAGTGGAAACAATGGCAGCAGTAGCAGCAGTAGCAGAAGCAAAAATAGCAGTAGTAGCAGCGTAAGTAGCAGAAGCAGAAGAAGTAGCAGTAGCAGCAGAGGTAGAACCAGTAGCAGAAGTAGAAGCAGCAGTAGCTGAAGTAGAAGTAGCAGTAGCAGCATAAGTAGAAACAGTAGCAGCAGCAGTAGCTGAAGTAGCAGCAGTAGGAAAAGTAGTAGCAGCAGCAGTAGCAGAAGTAGCAGCAGTAGCAGAAGTAGCAGCAGTAGCAGCAGCAGTAGCAATAGCAGCAGCAGTAGCAGAAGTAGAAGAAGTAGCAGTAGCAGCATAAGTAGAAGCAGTAGCAGCAGTAGCAGCAGCAGTAGCTGAAGTAGCAGCAGTAGGAAAAGTAGCAGCAGCAGTAGCAGAAGTAGCAGCAGTAGCAGAAGTAGCAGCAGTAGCAGTAGCAGCAGCAGTAGCAGTAACAGCAGCAGTAGCAGCAGTAGCAGCAGAAGTAGCAGAAGTAGCAGCAGTAGCAGCAGCAGTAGCAGCAGCAGTAGCAGAAGTAGCAGCAGTAGCAGCAGCAGTAGCAGTAGCAGCAGTAGTAGCAGAAGTAGCAGCATCAGTAGCAGTAGCAGAAGTAGCAGCAGTAGCAGCAGAAGTAGCAGCAGCAACAGCAGTAGTAGCAGCAATAGCAGTAGTAGTAGTGATAGCAGCAGTAGCAGCAGCAGTAGCAGCAGAAGTAGCAGCAGTAGCAGTAGTAGCAGAAGTAGCAGCAGTAGCAGTAGTAGCAGCAGTAGCAGCAGCAGTAGCAGCAGTAGTAGCAGAAGTAGCAGCATCAGTAGCAGTAGCAGAAGTAGTATAAGAAGTAGCAGCAGTAGCAGCAGTAGGAAAAGTAGCAGCAGCAGTAGCAGAAGTAGCAGCAGTAGCAGAAGTAGCAGCAGTAGCAGCAGCAGTAGCAGTAGCAGCAACAGTAGCAGCAGTAGCAGCAGCAGCAGTAGCAGCAGCAGCAGTAGCAGCAGCAGCAGCTGCAAAAGTAGCAGTAGCAGTAGTAGCAACATCAGCTGTAGAAGTAGCAGTAGCAGCAGTAGTAGTAGTACCAGCAGCAGCTGTAGAAGTAGCAGCAGTAGCAGTAGCAGAAGTAGCAGCAGTAGCAGCTGTAGAAGTAGCAGTAGCAGAAGTAGCAGCAGTAGCAGCAGTGGTAGCAGAAGTAGCAGCAGAAGTAGCAGCAACAGCAGTAGTAGCTGTAGCAGCAGTAGCAGTAGCAGAAGTTGCAGAGGTAGCAGAAGAAGCAGCAGAAACACCAGAAGTAACAGTAGTAGCAGAAGTAGCAGAAGAAGCAGCAGTAGCAGCAGTTGGAGAAGTAGTAGCAGTAGCAGAAGTAGGAGAAGTAGTAGCAGTAGCAGTAGCAGCAGAAGTAGCAGCAGTAGCAGTAGTCATAGTAGCAGCAGTAGAGGCAGTAGCAGTAGCAGTAGTAGCAGCAGCAGCTGTAGAAGTAGCAGTAGCAGCAGTAGCAGTAGTAGCAGTAGTAGCAGCAGCAGTAGCAGTAGCAGCAGTAGCAGCAGTAGTAGCAGCAGCAGCTGTAGAAGTAGCAGTAGCAGCAGTAGCAGTAGCAATAGTAGCAGCAGCAGCTGTAGAAGTAGCAGCAGTAGCAGTAGCAGCAGTAGGAGCTGTAGAAGTACCAGTAGCAGCAGTAGCAGTAGCAGCTGTAGAAGTAGCAGTAGCAGCAGTAGCAGTAGCAGAAGTAGCAGCAGTAGCAGCTGTAGAAGTAGCAGTAGCAGCAGTAGCAGTAGTAGAAGTAGCAGTAGCAGCAGTAGAAGGTGTAGAAGTAGCAGTAGCAGTAGTAGCAGTAGCAGCTGTAGAAGTAGTAGTAGCAGCAGTAGCAGGTGTAGAAGTAGCAGCAGTAGAAGTAGCAGATGTAGAAGTAGCAGCAGTAGAAGTAGCAGGTGTAGAAGTAGGCTCGCAAAATCAAGGATGATCAGACGTTGCGCTACTACAAGAGTAATTAGTGTGAAGCTGGATGGAGTAGCTGTGGACCGTGTGTGGGTCGGTGGGGACGCCAGGGGGGTGAAACATGTCAAACACAAGCCTACATCGTTCGTTACGCTACACATTTGCATTTTTCAGCAGGAAGAGAGGAGAGGACATCAGAGAGAATCAAGCCATGGGTGAGAGAGAGATGTCGCTGGAATAATCAGCTGCTTCTTTGAATTTGTCATTTGCATATGTCTGAATTGGTGTTCCGAGTGTGTCTGATATACAGTGGAGATTTACAGTCCCTCTCCACTATGTCTGGTCATTTTACACACACCCCTCCCCCAAGCCCATGGCTGTCAGAACCCCCCGCCTCCATCTGTGATCAACTGATAAGCTACTCAGCCAGTCCAGACTTTAATATACACTCCTGGGGAGAGTATTG
Organism: Oncorhynchus tshawytscha; assembly: GCF_018296145.1. Classification (NCBI taxonomy): domain Eukaryota; kingdom Metazoa; phylum Chordata; class Actinopteri; order Salmoniformes; family Salmonidae; genus Oncorhynchus; species Oncorhynchus tshawytscha. The sequence goes on along the minus strand of NC_056444.1, from coordinate 70,370,775 downwards.
ATCCCTCAGCCCATAAACAGTGAGTTCCTAGGGGCCACTGGGGCCTGGAAGCCTGTTAGCTATTAGAGGGACTGGCGTGTGCTGGTGTGGGCTGGGCTGAGGGAGGTGCGTGGGCTGCTCTGAGGTGTCCCAGGAGCACTATACAATATGAGCATGGCCATACAATAGTGGACCTAGGCTATAAGCCAGGGACAGGACCCCCTCATACCATTTCTCCTACCTTCCTTCCTGCACCATGTCTGCACCAGCCATGCTGCTTCCTTTGTTTGAGTGTGTGCATCGTCCTGTGGAGGTGCCGAGCAGAGCAGAGAGAAAGTTCAGAGTTCAGAGTAGAGAGTAGAGCAGGGTAGAGTAGAGCAGAGTAGAGCAGAGAGAGCAGAGTAGAGTAGAGCAGGGTAGAGTGGAGCAGAGAGAGCAGAGTAGAGTAGAACAGAGAAGAGTAGAGCAGAGAGAGCAGAATAGAACAGAGAAGAGTAGAGAGCAGAGTAGAGCAGAGTAGAGCAGAACATAGCAGAACAGAGCAGAGTAGAGAGCAGAGTAATGCAGAGCAGAGTAGAGCCGAGCAAAACAGAGTAGAGTAGAGCAGAGTAGAAACGAGCAGATCAGAGTAGAGTAGAGCAAAGCAGAGCAGAGTAGAGCAGAGTAGAACATAGCAGTGTAGAGCAAGATAGAGTAGAACAGGGCAAAGTAGAACAGAGCAGAACAGAGCAGAGTAGAACAGAGCAGATCAGACTAGAGAGTAGAGCAAAGCAGAGTAGAGAGTAGAGGAGAGTAGAACAGAGCATAGTAGAACAAAGCATAGTAGAGTAGAACATAGTAGAGCAGAGTAGAGCAGAGCTGAGCAGAGTAGAACAGAGCAGATTAGAACAGAGTAGAATAAAGCAGAATAGAACCGAGCAGATCAGAGTAGAGTAGAGCATAGTAGAACAAAGCAGAGTAGAACAAAGCAGAGTAGAACAGAGTAAAGTAGAACAGAGCAGAGCCGAGGAAAACAGAGTAGAGCAGAGCAGAATAGAACCAAGCAGATCACAGTAGAGAATAGAGCAAAGCAGAGTAGAGTAGAGCAGAGCAAAACAGAGTAGAGTAGAGCAGAGTAGAAACGAGCAGATCAGAGTAGAGTAGAGCAAAGCAGAGCAGAGTGGAGCAGAGTAGAACAGAGCAGAGTAGAGCAAGATAGAGTAGAACAGATCAAAGTAGAACAGAGCAGAACAGAGCAGAGTAGACCAGAGTAGAACAGAGCAGATCAGACTAGAGAGTAGAGCAAAGCAGAGTAGAGAGTAGAGGAGAGTAGAACAGAGCATAGTAGAAGAAAGCATAGTAGAGTAGAACATAGTAGAGCAGAGTCGAACAGAGCTGAGCAGAGTAGAACAGAGCAGATTAGAACAGAGTAGAGTAAGCAGAATAGAGTAGAACAGAGCATAGTAGAACAAAGCAGAGTAGAACAAAGCAGAGTAGAACAGAGTAGCGTAGAACAGAGCAGAGCCGAGGAAAACAGAGTAGAGCAGAGCAGAGCAGAATAGAACCAAGCAGATCACAGTAGAGAGTAGAGCAAAGCAGAGTAGAGTAGAGCAGAGTAGAACAGAGCATAGTAGAACAAAGCAGAACAGAGCAGAGTATAACAGAGTAGAGTAGAGCAGATTAGAACATAGCAGAGTAGAGCAGAGCAGAGTAGAATAGAGCAGAGTATAGAACAGAGATGAACAGAGCATAGAACAGAGATGAGCAGAGCAGATCAGAGTAGAATAGAGCAGAGTAGAGCAGAACAGAGCAGAGTAGACCAGGATAGAACAGAGTAGAACAAAGTAGAGCAGAGCATAGTAGAACAAAGCAAATTAGAGTAGAACAGAGCAGAGTAGAATAGAGCAGAGCAGAGTAGAATAGATCAGAGTAGAACAGAGTAGGGTAGAGCAGATGTGAATGCCAAATGTAAAAGTGTTCCTTACAGTGCACTACTTTTGACTGTCAAATGCAGTACGCTATAGAGGGAATAAAGTGCCATTTGTGATGCAGCCCAGAGTAAATCCCTCTGGAGGTGTAATCAGGTTCCTGCAGCAGGTCTTTCCTCCTCAAGCCCCATAGCCTGTTGGCCTTTAGGGCTTTAGAACACAGGCAGGCAGCACCCGCACGCCCACCTCCTTTAACACCCCTCCATCTCCCTAACCCCCTCCACCTCCCCTGTGGTATATACACTACTGTTCAAACGTTTAGTGTCACTTAGAAATGTCCTTGTTTTTGAAATAAAAACAATTTTTTTGTTCATTAAAATAACATCAAATTGATCAGAAAAACAGTAGACAATGTTAACGTTGTAAATGACTATTGTTGCTGGAAACGGCTGATTGTTTTGTGGGTACTATTATAATGAAGCTGCCAGTTGAGGAGCTGCCAGTTTCCAGCTACAATAGTCATTTACAACATTAACAATGTCTACACTGTATTTCTGATCAATTTGATGATATTTGAATGGACAAAATAATTTTATATTCTTTTGAAAACAAGAACATTGTTAAGTGACCCCAAACTTTTGAACGGTATTGTATATATTTATAAACTGGCTGGTTTGAGCCATGAAATCTGATTGGCTGAAAGCCATGGTTTATTAGACCGTATACCACGGGTATGACAAAACTAATTATGTTGGTAACCAGTTTATAATAGCAATATGGCTCCTTAGGGGTTTGTAATATATGGTCAATATACCACAGCTAAGGGCTGTGTCCAGGCACTCCACGTTGCGTCGTGGTTAAGAACAGCCCTTAGCCATGGTATATTGGCCATATACCACACCTCCTCGGACCTTATTGCTTACCTATACAGTGCCAGTCAAACGTTTGGACACACCTACTCATTCAAGGGTTTTTCTTTATTTTTTACTATTTTCTACATTGTAGAATAATAGTGAAGACATCAACACTGAAATAACACATATGGAATCATGTAGTAACCAAAAAAGTGTTAAACAAATAATTCTTCAAAGTAGTCATCCTTTGCCTTGATGACAGCTTTGCACACTCTTGGCACTCTTTCAACCAGCTTAATGAGATAGTCACCTGGAATGCATTTCAATTAACAGGTATGCCTCGTTAAAAGTTCACTTGTGGAATTTCTGTCATTCCTAATGCATTTGAGCCAATCAGTTGTGTTGTGACAAGGTAGGGGTGGTATAAATAAGAAGGTCCTATTTGCTAAAAGACAAGTCCATATTATGGCAAGAACAGCTCAAGTAAGCAAAGAGAAACAACATCATTACTTCAAGACATGAAGGTCAGTCAATCCGGATAATTTCTTTTTTAATTTTTTAAAATTAAAATTGTAACTATTTTTCTCCCCAATTTCATGCTATCCAATTGTTTAGTAGCTAATATCTTGTCTCATCGCTACAACTCCCTTACGGGCTCGGGAGAGACCAAGGTTGAAAGTCATGCGTCCTCCGATACACAACCCAACCAAGCCGCACTGCTTCTTAACACAGCGCGCATCCAACCCGGAAGCCAGCAGCACCAATGTGTCGGAGGAAACACCGTGCACCTGGCAACCTTGTTTAGCGCGCACTGCGCCCGGTCCGCCACAGGAGTCGCTGGTGCGCGATGAGACAAGGATATCCCTACCGGCGAAACCCTCCCTAACTTGAGGAGGTGGTGCAATTGTGCGTCGCCCCACGGACCTCCCGATTGCGGCCGGTTACGACAGAGCCTTTGCCCGAACCCGGAGTCTCTGGTGGCACAGCTGGCGCTGAAGTACAATCAGGATAATTTCAAGAACTTTGAACGTTTCTTCAAGTGCAGATGTAAAAAACCATCAAGCGCTAGGATGAAACTGGCCTCATTAGGACCGCCACAGGAATGGAAGACCCAGAATTACCTCTGCTGCAGAGGATAAGTTCATTAGAGTTACAAGCCTCAGAAATTGCAGCCCAAATAAATGCTTCACAGAGTTCAAGTAATAGACACATCAACATCAACTGCTCAGAGAACAATATGTGAATCAGGCTTTCATGGTCGAATTGCTGAAAAGAAACCACTACTAAAGAACACCAATAAGAAAAAGAGACTTGCTTGGACCAAGAAACACGAGCCATGGACATTAAACTGGTATAAATCTGTTCTTAGGTCTGATGAGTCCAAATTTGAGATTTTTGGTTCCAACCGCTGTGTCATTGTGAGACTCAGAGTAGGTGAACGGATGATCTCTGCATGTGTGGTTCCCATCGTAAAGCATGGAGGAGGTGGTGTGATGGTGTGTAGTACTTTGCTGTTGACACTGTCAGTGATTTATTTAGAATTCAAGGCACGCTTAACCAGCGATATGCCATCCCATCTGGTTTGTGCTTAGTGGGGCTATCATTTGTTTTTCGACCTCAACCCAATTGAGATGATTTGGAATAAGTTGGACCGCAGAGTGAAGGAAAAGCAGTCAACAAGTGCTCAGCATACGTGGGAACTCCTTTAAAAATATTGGAAAAGCCTTCCAGGTGCTCTCAAGCTGGTTGAGAGAATGCCAAGTGTGCAAAGCTCTCTTCAAGGTAAAGATGGCTACTTGGAATAATCTCAAATATAAAAATATATATATCTTTTTTTTAACACTTATTTGGTTACTAAATTATTCCATATGTTTTATTTCTTATATTTTATGTCTTCACTATTATTCTGCAATGTAGAAAATATCAAAACTAACTAAAACCCTGGAATGAATAGGTGTGTCCAAACATTTGACTGGTAATGTATACATATATATTACTACCCATCCATCTCTCCATTCCTTCCTCCTCTCTCTCTATCTTTCCTCTTCCCCCAAGGCCATGGGAAGATATTGTATGTGTTTCATTCTTCTCTTTCATGTTGTGGCGGGTGAGCTGGTGGCAGGTGGACTGAAGAAGAAGAAGTGACTAAATGAATGATGTACATAAATGACTTCTCAAAGATTAGTTGTTAATAAAGCTATAGGATGATGTTGTTTCCTTCTGCAGCTCTTCACAGGGAGGGACTGATTATGCCGGCAAGCAGGGGATTTAAATAGTAGGATTGCAATCGCTTGTTAGTCACTTTCTTGTTTGAAGCCACATTCTGTTTTCTCCTGCTCACTAGGAGTCAGATTTATCGGCGACGAATCACAACCCAGTCACCTTATAACTTACTTAGACCTAAAGAAGACACTTTGCATCTTGGGTGTTACGCCTGACTGAGTCTGTGGTAGCATTTGTGTGAGGTGGAAGGCTGCAATACAGCCATTCTTGCCCAGGCTTGATTTGTTTATGAAAATGAGCTACAATGAAGGGAGGACCATACCAGCATTGTATAAATGCCTTTTTTTTTACATACAATACCAGCCCTTAGTTCACTGCCCCAGCAACATAGGCCTTACAGATGTAGGATCTTAATTTGATCACCTTGTTGCAGGATAACGTTCCTGCAATGCAGGACATTTTAAACGTGTAGTGTAATTTCCACTTAGAAATTTCCAACTTGATTATACCTTACAAAAAATGTATCAACACCAACACACATATCCATTAACTATAACCCACATAATAATTCCCATTTCCTGTTGCTTCAGGATTCTTTTCCTGCTGTAGAAAATGAAGATCCCGCATCTGTATCTCCAGACCCAAATGTTGCGTGCCGGCTGCACGCTGGCCAGTGACTCAATTTGTCTGCCACCGGAGACTACTAGCTAAACAACGCCACTATCGCCACACTCCACGCCACTATCTCCACACTCAGCCATCTGTCTTCTAAACAAGCCTTGTTTGTGTGTCTGCTTTGATTTGTTGACACATTACAACTGTGTAAGTTGTAACGATGCAGAAAGATGTACTGGCGAACAGGCAAATGTCAGCTACTGTGGGAATTAGCTCATACCACAGACATGCTTACAAAAAGCATTTAACTGCTCAGCACACAATGTATTAACCTCTAACTGCATGAATCAATCTGTCCTGTGTTTATTAATCATGCATTTGAATCATTTAGGGCGGAAGCCATCCTAGCGTTTAAGAGCGTTGGGCCAATTACCGAAAAGTCGCTGGTTTGGATTCCTGAGCCGAATAGGTGGAAAATATGGCGATGTGCACTTGAGCAAGGCACTTAACCCTAATTGCCCCTGTAAGTTGCTCTGGATAAGAGTGTCTCCTAAATGACTAAAATGTAAATGTAATCAACCAGCTCTCATTACTAGTCTGTATGTAGGCACAGCTCTTCCACTGACTGGAGGGGTGCTTTGACATACAGCTGGCCTATAAGTAAGTACAAGTCAAAGAGGTACAGTACAGAGATCAGTAGACTTTGAGTAAACTAGTCTCTAGGCAGACAAAGCCTAGGCCAGGCATGTGAGTGAAGCAATATTAACAACTGAGTAAGAAGTTCAGCAGGAAAACAGGAAGACAAGCATTCCATTGTGCATTAGAAGATGTGATCATGGTTTGGAAATAAACCCTGTGTTCATCTAAAGTTTCCCATTCATAATGAAACAGTGGGGCTGTGACACAGACTGAACCACACGTTGGCATGCTGAACTCACCCACGCTGCTGCCTCTGATTGCCTTGCTAACCCAATGGGACCTGCTGTCTTACTGCAATCAGCTCTGTCTATAGCGCATTACTTTTTGGGAGTAGTGGACTATATAGGGAATAGGGTCCCCTGCCTGTGTGCCCCTGCCTGGTCCATGTGCCTGAGCGCTGGAGATTTCCCCGGTCAGTGGCCACTGCCCGCTGCCAGGCCAGCAGGGAATAGCAAGATGGTACCTATAGACTGTTCATGGCTCCTAAGCAACTTTGCAGTATTTTTTTTATTTCTAACATTATTAGCACAGAAAGTCCTTTCCACTATTACATACAGCCGGAAATAACTTTTAGATATTAGAGTGGTGGTAAATATGACTTTCCTGAATTTAACCCTTTGTTCGTACCCCCGAATCAATTCCACTTATCCCAGAGACTGTTCCAATAATCAAGTCGAGATGAGGGCGAGGATCTCCTTCCAGAGAGACATCAGGGACTGTAACATACTCTGTTTCACTGAATCTTGGCTCTCCCTGGATATACTGTCCCCGTCCATACAGCCACCTGGGTTCTCAGTACATCGCGCAGACAGGAATAAAGAACTCTCCGGGAAAAAGAAAGGAGTTGTACAGTGCCTTGCGAAAGTATTCGGCCCCCTTGAACTTTGCGACCTTTTGCCACATTTCAGGCTTCAAACATAAAGATATAAAACTGTATTTTTTTGTGAAGAATCAACAACAAGTGGGACACAATCATGAAGTGGAACGACATTTATTGGATATTTCAAACTTTTTTAACAAATCAAAAACTGAAAAATTGGGCATTGCTCGTCCTAATATTTATATATTTCTTAATTCCATTCTTTTACTTTTTAGATTTGGTGTATTGTTAGATATTACTGCACTGTTGGAGCTAGGAACATAAGCATTTCTCTACACCTGCAATAACATCTGCTAAATATGTGAATGCAACCAATAACATTTGATTTGATTTGAGGGAGACAGAGAGCTGCATTGTGGCAGCTAGGCTAATCTGTAGAAGTGAAGGGGTTTTGCAAAGTGGAAAATGAGGGGAGGAGAGGACAAGCTAAAGGACAATGACAAAACAGACCAACAAAATGGTACTTGACTGCTGTGTGGACAATGGACAGTGCTGTAGCCTGGCCACATGCTCTAGAGAAAGTGGTGAAATGCTTTCAGTAAGCTGGTCTATAGCTCAGAATCCGGTCAACCTGCTGGAAGAGAGCAGTCGTTTCTCTCTCCCTCCCTCCGCTTTGTGTCTCTTGACTCCCCCCCACACTAAGCTCCTTAACAATGCAGCCAAATTGTGTTTGATCTCCTAAATTCATATTTACAGACATTGTATTCCAGGAGATAAAGAACATAAACCAAAATCCGGTTACGCTGTTAAATCCGATAATTGTTGTGGGATAGGGAAAGAAATGACATATCGCAATTCCACGGCTCAGATTAATTCAGTTATTCCCTGAATGATTCATGTAAACCATGACATTTAAACAGTTAAATAAAAGTGAGACGCTACAATCTACAGGAGACCAACTTGGGGGAAAAATAAACAAACAACAAATAACTTGAAAACATAATTAAGAATAAAAAGAAAAGTGCCTGGAGCAAAACTTTTCTGATTGGGTTGAAGAAAGTGAACTGTCAGCAGCAGTGATAGCGGCCATTTGCATGTTGCTATTAAAAATAGAACGTTTTAATCTCCCCTGAAGGGAGGTCTTTCTGTATAGGAGGAGAAGACTATAAAAAAGTGTTTAGCGGGAAAGGTTAGTCCATTAGTCTTTATTTCAGCTGACATCCTGCTGGAGATAATGAGAGGGTTTCTGCTGCTGCGTCTCGTCTCGAGGAGTTGGACTAGTTACATTTAGAAGTTCCTTTATCTCATTATAGGAGCACTGACTGAAATGGTACCCTATTCCCTATATAGTGCAGCCATTTTGATCAGAGCCCTATCGGTCCTGATCAAAAGCAGTGCACAACATACAGTGGGCAATAGGGTGCCGTTTTGGACGCAACCAGTGTGCAGTGGTGGGGACTGTCTCTGTGCCAATCCTCTGTCTGTTTCCAATAACACTAAAGCCATTACATCACATCCATCCAGCTGTACGATCCAGCCCACCACAGGGAAATGTCACAGTAAGTAAGGAGTGGAAGAGAGGAAGAAAGGAGGGATAACACTCACTGACTACAGGGCCTATGTTTCCTTCCCTGTGCTACTGTTGTTATGGAGAAATTAGGGTGTTCCTAGAGGACTATTCCTAGAGCTGGGACAATGAACCGAAAATTATCGATACCGACCGAACCAACCATTTATTGAGGACATTTTACTGAGATCGATAACTTTACTAGAGGAATTAAATGATATTAGTGCTAATGTGGGCCACTGCTAAGAGGACAATGGTAGGCACAATATTCAAAGTAGTAGCAGTTTTAATGGTAATATAAAAAAAGTAACTGATGTGCACGTTATTGTTTTAAACTCATCGTTCAATTTATCGTGATAATTCAGTCAATTTATTGTTATATGGATTCCATATCGCCAAGCTTTACCTATTCATTAACCTATGTAGCTGTCAACTGAAATATGCAAAGGCGATATGTTGGTCATGCAAGAACTATGTAGTGTAAGTAAGCAGCTATTAAACTGTTACAACAAGCACAACATAGACGAGGCCACTGTAATCGCCAGACAGACACAGCAATTTCACTGAGTGCTGCTGTCGTTTTTTATCATTAGACATGGCCACTATGATGCTCTAAGCCAGGTGTGTGAAAATCCTTTTACCCCGGGGGCCACATTAGTTCTTCAGCGAGGTCCGGAGGGCCGCGACTGAAAATGTGTTATATTTCCTTGCCATCAAAATTTGCTAAAAATAGTCTTCTATTCATAATTTTCTTTATTTTCAATGCTCCCTGACTGTCAAGCTTTCATTTCAGTGATTATTTGCGAGCTGGATAGTCAAGAAACTGCATGAATGTAGATCCATTATCCTTTCTACACCATTTCCATTTGGTTGTAGTCATTGTAAAGCATATTAAGTATGTGTCAAACCCTCCGCCCAAACCCCCGTGGGCCAGATTGGACACCCTCAAGGACCGAATCCCACCCGCGAGCCATATATTTGACACCCCTACTCTAAGCTATGACTAAACAGGACTAGGAGCTTAGCATAGTAAATGACTACACTCGTCCATGATGACACATACACTCTGGGCCACTCTAAGGGCACTTAGTCAAAGAGGACACTCTACATCCAGTGTTTCTTTAATAGTGACCCACATCACTGCTCTAGTGCCTAGCCCATGGCCTAGTGGCCTTAAGCCTACTGTAGTGCCCTAGGGCTGAGGAAGTCTCTACCTCCACTGTCTGGGTCTCCTGAAGCCAGTCACTGAGCTAACAGCAGCTTCGGTGGTGTTATTACATAGATATTACTACGCCTGCCACCCTGCCTGCCACCCTGTCTGCCACCCAGCCTGCCACCCTGTCTGCCACCCAGCCTGCCACCCTGTCTGCCACCCTGCCTGCCACCCTGCCTGCCACCCAGCCTGCCACCCAGCATGCCACCCTGCCTGCCACCCTGTCTGCCACCCTGCCTGCCACCCTGCCTGCCACCCTGTCTGCCACCCTGTCTGCCACCCTGTCTGCCACCCAGCCTGCCACCCTGTCTGCCATCCTGTCTGCCACCCAGCCTGCCACCCTGTCTGCCACCCTGCCTGCCACCCAGCCTGCCACCCTGTCTGCCACCCTGTCTGCCACCCAGCCTGCCACCCTGCCTGCCACCCAGCCTGCCACCCTGCCTGCCACCCAGCCTGCCACCCTGCCTGCCACCCAGCCTGCCACCCTGCCTGCCACCCACCCTGCCTGCCACCCTGCCTGCCACCCAGCCTGCCACCCAGCCTGCCACCCTGCCTGCCACCCTGTCTGCCACCCTGCCTGCCACCCAGCCTGCCACCCTGCCTGTTTGACGCTGCATTTGAGCTTTGTTTGGATAAGTGCTCAGTGGCATTATGCCTCAAACCTACTACGACATCCTTGGAGAGAGCTTACAATATCATTGTTATTCTAATGTCTTTTGTTCCCCCACCCACTGCACCACCTCCTCAAAACACACACACACAATACAAACAGACACTCTCCCCGCAATGACACAACCAACAACCCCCTTGTACCAGTCATTTTCATTTGGAGCATCAATAGCGAGATGGGATTTCCTCAGACTGACTGACATATCACTGGTGTTTTCTAATCAGAGCTGTCTGTAAGCCTCTCTCAGGCGCTGAGCAGGTTTCTATTAGCTAGGCTGATTTCCATACATCTGAATTGTAAAGAGAAGAGGAGATGTAGAAAAAGGAGGAGAGGAGGAGGAAGGGAGAGGAGAACGAGGAGGAGGGGACAAGAGAGGAGGGGACAGGAGAGGAGGAATCCTCAACAGAAGAGGAAAACCAACAGGCTGCGTGTCACCGGGGGCAACTGGATCAGATAGAGCTCCTCAACTGGGGAGATAGGAATTACTTAAAGCTGTTTGACTGACAGCATACAAGTTTTATCAACGGGAAACTTTTAACCATTCCTGCAGCATGTCTCCTATGCTGTATAATCCCTGTGCTTTGAAAATCAGGTCTAATGAAAGCAAGGGGAAAGATGACGTAGTATCAGCAGTATGAAAGGTAAAATGTCTGGGATATGTTATTCTATGTGTTTCAACTTACTGGATATCATTAAAGGTAGTGTATGTGTTATTGTAAATTGAGCAATAGTAATGATGTCATGTTGTAGGCACTAACACGGAACCCAAACCGGCTGCGTGTGTTCGCCATCGCGCATAAATGTATTTTGTTCCCCCTACACCATACGCGATCACGACACGCAGGTTAAAATATCAAAACAAACTCTGAACCAATGACATTCATTTGGGGACAGGTCGAAAAGCATTAAACATGTATGGCAATTTAGTTAGCTAGCTTGCACTTGCTAGCTAATTTGTCCTATTTAGCTAGCTTGCTGTTGCAAGCTAATTTGTCCTGGGATATAAACATTGAGATGTTATTTTACCTGAAATGCACAAGGTCTTCTACTCCGATAATGAATCCAAACATAAAACTGCCAACTGAATTGTTTCTAGTCATCTCTCCTCCGTACAGGCTTTTTCATCTTTGAACTTATATGGTGATTGGCATCTAAACTTTTACTACAACAACCAGCAAAACATTTCGTCTTTCAATCACCTACATGGGTATAACCAATGAGGAGATGGCACGTGGGTACCTGCTTCTATAAACCAATGAGGAGATGGGAAAGGCAAGACTTGCACCGCGATATGCGTCAGAAATTGGAATGACTTCTATTTTAGCCCTTGTCAATGCAGACGCTCGTTGGCGCACGCGAGCAGTGTGGGTGCAATAATTGAATAACATGGATTTCTACATTTATTTTGCGACGCTCGTGCACACGACGTGTCCGGTCTGGTCAGCATGTAACTCCGCCATGGTTTGTTGTACAAAGCCTATGGGGAAATGAATGGGGTTTTAGGAGGGTTTTGGGATAAACGTTGAAAATAAGGTCTGTGGTAACACAGGCTTAGGAGATCTTATACATTGTATTCTATGAGATAATAATCCTCATCAGTTTACGTCACATCTTGCAAATTTTGAAGCATTTAGCTAATCAAAACAGGCACATAAAGCACGTCCTTCATAATTCATAAAGGTCATTTCAACTGACGGATATTATCTCACAGAACGAAACATATAAGATCTCCGAAGCCTGTGTTAACCTCAGACCTTATTTTCAACGTTTACCCCAAAACCCCTTAATTTCCCCCATAAGAATGAATGGCTGAACGAAGCAGAGGAAACTCAAGCTGGCCAACTCTATTGGATGAAGTAGTACAGGGAATTCCACACTGTCCATGATGACATATTATACATATTTGATGGTATATCTTCCATTTCTCTTCCTCTGTAGTTTAGAAAACCAGGTTAATTACAATTTAAATCAGGAAAGTACTGTTTAAAACCAGGTTAATTACAATATAAATCATGAAAGTACTGTTTAAAACCAGGTTAATTACAATTTAAATCAGGAAAGTACTGTTTAAAACCAGGTTAATTACAATATAAATCATGAAAGTACTGTTTAAAACAAGGTTAATTACAATATAAATCATGAAAGTACTGTTACAAACCAGGTTAATTACAATCAAATTTATGAAAGTACTGTTAAAAACAGGTTAATTACAATATAAATCATGAAAGTACTGTTTAAAACCAGGTTAATTACAATAAATAAATCATGAAAGCACTGTTTAAAGCCAGGTTAATTACAATATAAATCATGAAAGTACTGTTTAAAGCCAGGTTAATTACAATATAAATCATGAAAGTACTGTTTAAAGCCAGGTTAATTACAATATAAATCATGAAAGTACCGTTTAAAGCCAGGTTAATTACAATATAAATCATGAAAGTACTGTTTAAAGCCAGGTTAATTACAATATAAATCATGAAAGTACTGTTTAAAGCCAGGTTAATTACAATATAAATCATGAAAGTACCGTTTAAAGCCAGGTTAATTACAATATAAATCATGAAAGTACCGTTTAAAGCCAGGTTAATTACAATATAAATCATGAAAGTACTGTTTAAAGCCAGGTTAATTACAATATAAATCATGAAAGTACCGTTTAAAGCCAGGTTAATTACAATATAAATCATGAAAGTACCGTTTAAAGCCAGGTTAATTACACTATAAATCATGAAAGTACCGTTTAAAGCCAGGTTAATTTCAATATAAATCATGAAAGTACTGTTTAAAGCCAGGTTAATTACAATATAAATCATGAAAGTACTGTTTAAAGCCAGGTTAATTACACTATAAATCATGAAAGTACCGTTTAAAGCCAGGTTAATTACAATATAAATCATGAAAGTACCGTTTAAAGCCAGGTTAATTACAATATAAATCATGAAAGTACTGTTTAAAGCCAGGTTAATTACAATATAAATCATGAAAGTACCGTTTAAAGCCAGGTTAATTACAATATAAATCATGAAGGTACCGTTTAAAGCCAGGTTAATTACACTATAAATCATGAAAGTACCGTTTAAAGCCAGGTTAATTACAATATAAATCATGAAAGTACCATTTAAAGCCAGGTTAATTACAATATAAATCATGAAAGTACTGTTTAAAGCAAGGTTAATTACAATATAAATCATGAAAGTACCGTTTAAAGCCAGGTTAATTACAATATAAATCATGAAAGTACCGTTTAAAGCCAGGTTAATTACAATATAAATCATGAAAGTACTGTTTAAAGCCAGGTTAATTACAATATAAATAATGAAAGTACTGTTTAAAGCCAGGTTAATTACAATATAAATCATGAAAGTACTGTTTAAAGCCAGGTTAATTACAATATAAATCATGAAAGTACTGTTTAAAGCCAGGTTAATTACAATATAAATCATGAAAGTACCGTTTAAAGCCAGGTTAATTTCAATATAAATCATGAAAGTACTGTTTAAAGCCAGGTTAATTACAATATAAATCATGAAAGTACTGTTTAAAGCCAGCCAGGTTAATTACACTATAAATCATGAAAGTACCGTTTAAAGCCAGGTTAATTACAATATAAATCATGAAAGTACCATTTAAAGCCAGGTTAATTACAATATAAATCATGAAAGTACTGTTTAAAGCAAGGTTAATTACAATATAAATCATGAAAGTACCATTTAAAGCCAGGTTAATTACAATATAAATCATGAAAGTACCGTTTAAAGCCAGGTTAATTACAATATAAATCATGAAAGTACTGTTTAAAGCCAGGTTAATTACAATATAAATAATGAAAGTACTGTTTAAAGCCAGGTTAATTACAATATAAATCATGAAAGTACTGTTTAAAGCCAGGTTAATTACAATATAAATCATGAAAGTACTGTTTAAAGCCAGGTTAATTACAATATAAATCATGAAAGTACCGTTTAAAGCCAGGTTAATTTCAATATAAATCATGAAAGTACTGTTTAAAGCCAGGTTAATTACAATATAAATCATGAAAGTACTGTTTAAAGCCAGGTTAATTACAATATAAATCATGAAAGTACTGTTTAAAGCCAGGTTAATTACAATATAAATCATGAAAGTACCGTTTAAAGCCAGGTTAATTTCAATATAAATCATGAAAGTACTGTTTAAAGCCAGGTTAATTACAATATAAATCATGAAAGTACTGTTTAAAGCCAGGTTAATTACAATATAAATCATGAAAGTACTGTTTAAAGCCAGGTTAATTACAATATAAATCATGAAAGTACTGTTTAAAGCCAGGTTAATTTCAATATAAATCATGAAAGTACTGTTTAAAGCCAGGTTAATTACAATATAAATCATGAAAGTACTGTTTAAAGCCAGGTTAATTACAATATAAATCATGAAAGTACTGTTTAAAGCCAGGTTAATTACAATATAAATAATGAAAGTACTGTTTAAAGCCAGGTTAATTACAATACAAATCATGAAAGTACCGTTTAAAGCCAGGTTAATTACAATATAAATCATGAAAGTACTGTTTAAAGCCAGGTTAATTACAATATAAATCATGAAAGTACTGTTTAAAGCCAGGTTAATTACAATATAAATAATGAAAGTACTGTTTAAAGCCAGGTTAATTACAATATAAATTATGAAAGTACCGTTTAAAGCCAGGTTAATTACAATATAAATCATGAAAGTACTGTTTAAAGCCAGGTTAATTACAATATAAATCATGAAAGTACTGTTTAAAGCCAGGTTAATTTCAATATAAATCATGAAAGTACCGTTTAAAGCCAGGTTAATTACAATATAAATCATGAAAGTACTGTTTAAAGCCAGGTTAATTACAATATAAATCATGAAAGTACTGTTTAAAGCCAGGTTAATTACAATATAAATCATGAAAGTACTGTTTAAAGCCAGGTTAATTACAATATAAATCATGAAAGTACTGTTTAAAGCCAGGTTAATTACAATATAAATCATGAAAGTACTGTTTAAAGCGTTAAATACACTATTGATTTTGATCTGTACATATAAATGATGTATTCGAAGCAGAACTGATTTTTAATTGGACACCTGAGCAACGACGTTAGAATTCAAAGATTACACATTTGTAGTTGCGTGTAATAAATTACTTCCTGGAAAACTGTCATCAAATCAGTTTTTTTTATTGCTGCAGGAAATCCAATTCAATGAAATGGAGGAGCTAACACATAAGTTTGTACTAAATAACTTGGTCCATGTGAGACATGCAGGACTAGATCCCTAAAGGAACGTGGTGTGTACTTCAGCAGAAGGCAGCAGGTGCCAGGGGCAGGCAGAGGGGCACTGACTTGACTTGGCTTAGCAAGGCACTGTGTCTCCTGCCTGTCCTGTGTGGACTAGACTGGACATATCGGCTCAGTGGATTGGGTCTAGCTAACATCAAATAAATACTAACCCAGTTGAGTGGTGAGTAACACCAGAGAAAAGCAGCTATAGATGAGCTTGCCAATAGAGGGAGAGCACATCAGCCTAGCCAGAGAGTCAGAGACAGGTCAGTGAAAAGACCAGGGGTTCCCAGGAGAGTTTGTGTGTGTGTGCAGTGTTTTCCACTAACACTTTCAGCTATACAGTCAAATGGACACATTTTCAGCCGGCTAATTTTTCAATTTAAATTAACTATTTACTTTTCAATTCGCTAGTCAGAAGACAGTCTACCAAGCCCCCTCCCGCTAGAATGAACGATATACAGTACATCTTCTAGCGATCTATTGATAGGATGACAGGCACCTCACAAAGTGAGCGATGATGGGAAAACATTGCTGGTTTGACAGTCTTCTGTCAGTCCCGCCTCTCGGTACCTGGGTGTGTGTGTGTCATGTGCGCTGTGGCTGCAGTCCCATTTCTTTACACAGAGGGAGAGAGCATTGAATTTGCACGTCCCATATAATGTGGCAACGAGTCGAAATCCACTTAAGAGTATTGTTTTCTTTCCTGTGCAGGGTCCAACATTAGAAACAAGTGTCGGCCAGTGGATCTCTTCTGTTACATCTGCCCATCCCACGCCCTCTACTTCTCATCCTATGTCTCCCTAACCTGCCGCCACTCCCCCAGTGCTCTCTCCATGTGGGTGTATCTGATTGTGTGAGTGGAGACAGGTGTGCTGGAGTCAGAGCAGATCCCCCACCAGCTGCAACCTGTTCCATAATTGAGACCTCTACAAATACTCAGCTCTGCCACTTCCACACTGCCAGATCATAGCCTCTGTTCAGTCAGTCTGCATTTCAAGCTGTTTGTTCCTGCATAGATCTTATTATCCTGTGGTGATGGTTTTCCCTAGCCTGACGCTGCTTTTCTCTCCGCTACAGTTCCGCCCGCTCTGACTCTGGTCCCTGGCCCTCGTCTCGTCAGTCCTGCTTCCCTGCCCTGGAAGCTCTACTGCTTCCTTGGATTCCGCTCTGGACCTGCTTACCCTGCCTCTTCTCTCCTTGCCACAGCCTCAGTGGGTTCACGTGCTCCACCCCGCGTAACACTCGTCAGTCACTGTCCCAATAGGGCCACTAACTTTTCAGCACATTTTTGTACTCCAGTTCAACATTCACCCTGAGTGGGTTGATTCACTGTTGTGGTCATCCTGTCTGGGTTGGCACCCCCCCTTGGGTTGTGCCGTGGCGGAGATCTTTGTGGGCTATACTCAGCCTTGTCTCAGGATGGTAAGTTGGTGGTTGAAGAAATCCCTCTAGTGGTGTGGGGGCTGTGCTTTGGCAAAGTGGGTGGGGTTATTTCCTTCCTGTTTGGCCCTGTCCGGGGGTGTCCTCGGATGGGGCCACAGTGTCTCCTGACCCCTCCTGTCTCAGCCTCCAGTATTTATGCTGCAGTAGTTTATGTGTCGGGGGGCTAGGGTCAGTTTGTTATATCTGGAGTACCTCTCCTGTCCTATTCGGTGTCCTGTGTGAATCAAAGTGTGCGTTCTCTAATTCTCTCTTTCTCTCTCTCTCTCTCTCGGAGGACCTGAGCCCTAGGACCATGCCCCAGGACTACCTGACATGATGACTCCTTGCTGTCCCCAGTCCACCTGGCCGTGCTGCGGCTCCAGTTTAAACTGTTCTGCCTTAATTATTATTCGACCATGCTGGTCATTTATGAACATTTGAACATCTTGGCCATGTTCTGTTATAATCTCCACCCGGCACAGCCAGAAGAGGACTGGCCACCCCACATATGCTCTCTCTAATTCTCTCTTTCTCTCTCTCAGAGGACCTGAGCCCTAGGACCATGCCCCAGGACTACCTGACATGATGACTCCTTGCTGTCCCCAGTCCACCTGACCGTGCTGCTGCTCCACTTTCAACTGTTCTGCCTTATTATTATACGACCATGCTGGTCATTTATGAACATCTTGGCCATGTTCTGTTATAATCTCCACCCGGCACAGCCAGAAGAGGACTGGCCACCCCACATAGCCTGGTTCCTCTCTAGGTTTCTTCCTAGGTTTTGGCCTTTCTAGGGAGTTTTTCCTAGCCACCGTGCTTCTACACCTGCATTGCTTGCTGTTTGGGGTTTTAGGCTGGGTTTCTGTACAGCACTTTGAGATATCAGCTGATGTACGAAGGGCTATATAAATAAATTTGATTTGATTTGATTTGTACAAAAAGCCTAGCCTACTGTAGCCGATATCACATTTGAAGTTTGTCTTAAAGGGACAGCGTCCCTTTAAATGTCAAAATTACATATTTTAGGAAATGTATGCAATTAATACTGCAATTCTAAAGAATACAGTAATGACTTGCATTGATAAATTATATTACACAGATGTTTAATACATATAATAGAATGTAGCCTATCAATAGCTGAATTATAGAGAGAAAGCAAAACCCCAAGAAATACACCATGTCCGGGCCAGTAGAAATTGTGTTTGGACCAGTAGCCTTCATATGCAGCCACAGAGTTGTGGCGCATAGGCTGTTCACTGTGCTTTGATTGAAAAATAAGCTTGACTTGTTTATAAAAGGTGTCGAACTGACTGAATAAAGTTGATCTCATATAAAGTACCAGTTAAAAGTTTGGACACCTACTCATTCAAGGGTTTTTCTTGTTACTATTTTCTACATTGTCGAATAGTAGTGAAGACATCAACATTTATGAAACAACACATATGGATGTAGTAACCAAAAAAAAGTGTTCAACAAATCAAAATGAATTTTATTAGATTCTTTAAAGTAGCCACCCTTTGCCTTGATGACAGTTTTGCACACTCTTGGCATTATCTCAAGCAGATTCATGAGGAATTATTTTCCAACCGTCTTAAAAGGAGTTCCCACATATGCTTAGTAATTGTTGGCTGCTTTTCTTTCACTCTTCGGTCCAACTCAACCCAAACCATTTCATTTGGGTTGAGGTCGGGTGATTGTGGAGGCCAGGTCATCTGATGCAGCACAATCACTTTCTTTCTTGGTCAAATAGCCTTTATAGAGCCTGGAGGTGTGTTATTGGTCATTGTCCTGTTGAAAAGCAAATGATAGTCCCACTAAGTGCAAACCAGATGGGATGTCATATCGCTGCAGAATGCTGTGGTAGCCTTGCTGGTTAAGTGTGCCTTGAATTCTAAATAAATCACAGACAGTGTCACCAGCAAAGCACCCCCACACCATCACACCACCTCCTCCATGCTTCACGGTGCGAACCACACATGCGGAGATCATCCGTTCACCTACTCTGCGTCTCACAAAGACACGGCGGTTGGAACCAAAAATCTCCGATTTGGACTCATACCAATTAACAGATTTCCACCGGTCTAATGTCCATTGCTCATGTTTCTTGGCACAAGCAAGTCTCTTCTTATTATTGGTGTCCTTTAGTAGTGGTTTCTTTTCCGTAATTCGACCATGAAGGCCTGATTCACACATTCTCCTCTGAACAGTTGATATTGAGATGTGCCTATTACTTGAACTCTGTGAAGAATTCATTTGGGCTACAATTTCTGCGGTGTATTTGACTCTAACATATCCTCTGCAGCAGAGGTAACTCTGGGTCTTCCTTTCCTGTGGTCCTCATGAGAATCAGTTTCATCATACAGCTTGATGGTTTTGCAACTGCATTTGAAGAAACTTTCAAAGTTCTTGACATTTTCCAGACTGACTGACCTTCATGTCTTAAAGTAATGATGGGCTGTCATTTACCTTTGCTTATTTAAGCTGTTCTTGCCATAATATCTTCTGCATACCACTCCTACCTTAACACAAAACAACTGATTGGCTCAAACGCTTTAACCACTAGGCTACCTGCCGCCCCATTTGTAGCGTCATACCGAAGACGACTCAAGGCTGTAATCGCTGCCAAAGGTGCTTCAAAAAAGTACTCAGTAAAGGGTGTGAATACTTACGTAAAAGTTGTTTTCATTTTTTATAAATGAGCAAAAATGATGGTGAATCCTCCTCACTGCAGGAACAATAGGTAAGTTAGTGGAGAGAAAGTCTCAGTCTGTTCCAATCATGAATTGCAGGTAGCTGAGAAAAGTACTCTTAAAAGGAAGCTTGAAGCCTGTGGAAGTCAACATGCTCTTACAGGCCAGCCCAGTGCAGTCAAAATGTAAATGTTCAGTGTTTGATCAGTGTTCTTTCCTGATAGTTGCTGGTTAAAAATACAATCTAGCATTTCAAAGGCCACAAAAATAGAGCTTGTTTGTCCAAAAAGTCTTAACCCCGGCCTGGGGGAGACTGGCTGGCTACTTTTCTATTTGGCTGGCTACTCCATGTGCTTGTGCAAAACACTGTGTGTGTGTGTGTGTGTGTGTGTGTGTGTGTGTGTGTTAACAAACTTTCCCAGCAGGCCAAGGGGTCAGGGTCATCTGAGTGCATCTCTAGAGCACACAGACTCTGACACCTCTCTCTACTCTCATCTACTCTCAGCTCCGCTCTACTCGGCAGCTGGCCAATCACACTGCAGCACGCTCAACCCAACATTCTGTCAAATAATCACGCCCAAATCCCCGTTAAAAGCGACCACATCGAGCTGCTTCTGGACTGAGATGACTGATTACTGCTTCATTCCAGCAGACGGCAGCCAGGCCAGCAGCAGAGGCTGCATCCTGAATTGCACCCTCTTCCTTATATAGTGCACCACCATAGAAACCCAATTTAAAACACAGCGAACTAAAAAAAAAAATTCCTGGATGGTTTGTCCTCGAGGTTTCGCCTAACAAATAAGTTCTGTTATACTCACAGACATTATTTTAACAGTTTTAGAAACTATAGTGTTTTCTATCCAAATCTACCAATTTATTGCATATCCTAGGTTCTGGGCCTGAGTAGCAGGCAGTTTACTTTGGGCACGCTTTTCATCTGGACGTGAAAATACTGACCCCTATCCCTAAGAGGTTTTAATCAACATCCACATCTTCGGCACCCGGGGAACAGTGAGGTTAACTGCCTTGCTCAGGGGCAGAACAACAGACTTTTATCTTGTCAGCTTGGGGATTCGATCCAACATCCTTCCGGCTACTGACCCAATGCTCTAACCACTAGGCTACCTGTCGCCCCAGAGGGGGTATAAGGAGAGAGGGGGAGACAGAGGGGAGAGGGACAGACAGAAGGGAGAGAAAGTATAAGGGGAGAGAGGGAGACAGAGGGGAGAGGGGCAGACAGAGGGGAGAGGGGCAGACAGAGGGGAGAGGGGCAGACAGGAGGGAGAGAAAGTATAAGGGGAGAGAGGGAGACAGAGGGGAGAGGGCAGACAGAGGAGAGAGGGGCAGGCAGAGGGGCAGACAGAGGGGAGAGGAAGTATAAAGGTAGAGAGGGAGACAGAGGGGAGAGGAGGTATAAAGGTAGAGAGGGAGACAGAGGGAGAGGAAGTATAAAGGTAGAGAGGGAGACAGACGGGAGAGGGGGAGAGGGCAGACAGAGGGGAGAGGAAGTATAAAGGTAGAGAGGGAGACAGAGGGGAGAGGGGAGAGGGCAGACAGAGGGGAGAGAAAGTATAAGGGGAGAGAGGGAGACAGAGGGGAGAGGGGAGAGAGCAGACAGAGGGGAGAGAAAGTATAAGGGGAGAGAGGGAGACAGAGGGGAGAGGGGAGAGGGCAGACAGAGGGGAGAGGGGCAGACAGAGGGGAGAGGAAGTATAAAGGTAGAGAGGGAGACAGAGGGGAGAGGGGAGAGGGCAGACAGAGGGGAGAGAAAGTATAAGGGGAGAGAGGGAGACAGAGGGGAGAGGAGAGGGCAGACAGACAGAGGGGAGAGGGGCAGACAGAGGGGAGAGGGGCAGACAGAGAGAGAGGGAGGGTAAGAGGAAGAGGGGTACATTTAGAGGAGAGTGTGTGAGGGAGGGAGAGAGAGGTAGAGGGAAAGAAAGAGAGAGGGAAGATAGAGGAACAGAAAGGAAGGTCATTGACAGAGAGCGAAAGAGGGAGGGATCCACACCATTCATTGGTCCAGCTGGGCAACAAGAAGCTGGCACCAGCACATAGACCATAATCTGGAGCAGCTTTACACAGGCTGCTAACCACAAGGGATGGGAGCGGGGAGAGAGGGAAAACAGGAAGAGAAAGAGAGAAAATAGAAACAGTGAGTTGGTAGCTAGTGCATCTATCATTTTGTCTAAATACATACACTCACATTCCATTCATTACACAGTGAAACCAACAGCCAGCCCTGAGTGCTACCCCAGTCAGCCGGCGCTGAACCCAACACGCTCACTAAAATCCAATACGCTTACATAAGAGTGTGAGAGAGCCAGTCAAAGTCATCCCTTCCATTCTTACTGCTACTGTTTCAAATATGAGCTATGTGATAGTAGGGCTAACTCTGTAATCACACTGGTTCTGAGCATAGGGATACACTCAGCACTAAGACCCAGCCACTGGAATCACACACAGCAGGACGCCTATCCTCTGCCCAGACTCCCTACTAAACACCCTCATCCTTGTCTTACGGACGTCACGTTGCTTGCCTAGCGAATACCACTTCCCCCCGATTCGGCTCATGCAGGCACAAACTCAGGACCTCTGATTTGCTAACACACGTGTCTGCCCTCCTTGACAACGTTTCGACGGTTTGAGACACCCAAAAAAGGTATCAAGTGATGGCTCCATCAGTGACATTGAAAGCTAGCTGTGGAGTAAGCTTTAGGTACATGCTGAACTCTGTTACACTTGCAGTACAGAGAAGCAACACATACAGTACTTCACCATGCTCTGCCTGTCCTCCCTAAGGAAACAACCTGGGAGTCTAGTGTTTCCTGTTGTACCCACACACAAGCTGAGCTCTCTCCCTCCTCTGTTTGGAGAAGCAGCCATGGGCGGCGTGGTCTACTCACACGCCTCTCCCCAACCAGCCATGCCCGCTGGGCCAGTCACAGCTCTCCCCTCTATCTCCCTCCATCTCCCCAGTCTACTAATCAATTAGCTGACAATCCAATTAACATTGGAGTGAGACTGGCTGATAGTGATCACTGCTGCCTCTGCCTGCCTGGGCTGCCATAGCTGGCCTGGTAGACACAGCTGGCAGGACTGTTGCCAGATCAGCCAGGCTATCGCCATCACAGCAAAGATACACACTGTGGGAGACGATGGGACAGCAATGTGGTGATATGGTGTCTATCTCTAACTTGTCATTCATGTGAACTCTATAGGATGATTATTTTGCAGGACAAATACACAGGTTTTAATTACAGCCATCATGACAATGTTTTCCTTTGTCGTAGTTCTTCTGAGTGTCAGACACATTCATACAGTCATGGCCTGGATAGAATAGCTGACACAGCACAGCAGCAGTACAATAACATGTGTTCTCTGTGAGAGCCTCCCTCCCAGTAAGGTTAATGGTGTGTTTACAGTGAGCCACGGTCCTCTATAGACATATAGGATATTCTACAGCCCTACGGCATGTTGATCCCTCTCTACCCTGTCCAGTAGTGTCAGGCAAGTGTTTTCAGCAACAAACAGAGGAGCTGGGGCCTTGGGCTGTAGACAGGAGGTTACTGCACTGAAACTGAGACTGGGGCTGTAGACAGGAGGTTACTGCACTGAAACTGAGACTGGGGCTGTAGACAGGAGATCACTGAAAATGAGACTGGTGCTGTAGACAGGAGATCACTGAGACTGGGACTGGAAACAGGAAGTTACTGCACTGAACCTGAGACTGGGGCTGTAGACAGGAGATCACTGAGACTGAGACTGTAGACAGGAGGTTACTGCACTGAAACTGAGACTGGGGCTGTAGACAGGATATCACTGAGACTGGGACTGGGGCTGTAGACAGGAGATCACTGAGACTTGGGCTGTAGACAGGAGATCAATGAGCCTTCGACTGGGGCTGTAGACAGGAGGTTACTGCACTGAAACTGAGACTGGGACTGGGGCTGTAGACAGGAGATCACTGAGACAGGGACTGGGGCTGTAGACAGGAGATCACTGAGACTGGGACTGGGGTTGTAGACAGGAGATCACTGAGACTGGGACTGAGGCTGGAGACAGGAGATCACTGAGACTGGGACTGGAGCTGTAGACAGGATATCACTGATACTGGGACTGAGGCTGGAGACAGGAGATCACTGAGACTGGGACTGGAGCCGTAGACAGGAAATCACTGAGACTGGGACTGAGGCTGTAGACAGGAGATCACTGAGACTGGGACTGAGGCTGTAGACCGGAGATCACTGAGACTGGGGCTGTAGACAGGAGATCACTGAGACTGGGACTGAGGCTATAGACAGAAGATCACTGAGACTAGGACTGAGGCTGTAGACAGGAGATCACTGAGACTGGGACTGAGGCTGTAGACAGGAGATCACTGAGACTGGGACTGAGGCTATAGAAAGGAGATGACTGAGACTGGGACTGAGGCTGTAGAGAGGAGATCACTGAGATTGGGACTGGGGCTGTAGACAGGAGATCACTGAGACTGGTACTGAGGCTGTAGACAGGAGATCACTGAGACTGGGACTGGAAACAGGAGGTTACTGGGACTGGGACTGGAGACAGGAGGTTACTGAGACTGGGACTGGAGACAGGATGTTACTGGGACTGGAGACAGGATGTTACTGGGACTGGAGACAGGAAGGTTACTCGGACTGGGACTGGAGACAGGAGGTTACTGAGACTGGGACTGGAGACAGGAGGTTACTGGGACTGGAGACAGGAGGTTACTGAGACTGGGACTGGAGACAGGAGGTTACTGAGACTGGGACTGCAGACAGGAGGTTACTGGGACTGGAGACAGGAGGTTACTGAGACTGAGACTGGAGACAGGAGGTTACTGAGACTGGGACTGGAGACAGGAGGTTACTGCGACTGGGACTGGGACTGGAGACAGGAGGTTACTGAGACTGGGACTGGAGACAGGAGGATACTGGGACAGGGACTGCAGACAGGAGGGTACTGAGACTGGGACTGGAGACAGGATGTTACTGGGACTGGAGACAGGAGGTTACTGAGACTGGGACTGGAGACAGGAGGTTACTGAGACTGGGACTGCAGACAGGAGGTTACTGGGACTGGAGAAAGGAGGTTACTGAGACTGGGACTGGAGACAGGAGGTTACTGAGACTGGAGACAGGAGGTTACTGAGACTGGGACTGGAGAAAGGAGGTTACTGAGACTGGGACTGGAGACAGGAGGTTACTGCGACTGGGACTGGGACTGGAGACAGGAGGTTACTGAGACTGGGACTGGAGACAGGAGGATACTGGGACAGGGACTGCAGACAGGAGGTTACTGAGACTGGGACTGGAGACAGGATGTTACTGGGACTGGAGACAGGAGGTTACTGAGACTGGGACTGGAGACAGGAGGTTACTGAGACTGGGACTGCAGACAGGAGGTTACTGGGACTGGAGACAGGAGGTTACTGAGACTGAGACTGGAGACAGGAGGTTACTGAGACTGGGACTGGAGACAGGAGGTTACTGCGACTGGGACTGGGACTGGAGGCAGGAGGTTACTGAGACTGGGACTGGAGACAGGAGGATACTGGGACAGGGACTGCAGACAGGAGGTTACTGGGACTGGAGACAGGAGGTTACTGAGACTGAGACTGGAGACAGGAGGTTACTGAGACTGGGACTGGAGACAGGAGGTTACTGAGACTGGGACTGGAGACAGGAAGGTTACTGGGACTGGAGACAGGAGGTTACTGAGACTGGGACTGGAGACAGGAGGTTACTGGGACTGGGACTGCAGAAAGGAGATTACTGAGACTGGGACTGGAGACAGGAGGTTACTGGGACTGGGATGCAGAAAGGAGATTACTGAGACTGGGACTGGAGACAGGAGGTTACTGAGACTGGGACTGGAGACAGGAGGTTACTGAGACTGGGACTGGAGAAAGGAGGTTACTGAGACTGGGACTGGAGACAGGAGGTTACTGAGACTGGGACTGGAGACAGGAGGTTACTGAGACTGGGACTGGAGAAAGGAGGTTACTGAGACTGGGACTGGAGACAGGAGGTTACTGAGACTGGGACTGGAGACAGGAGGTTACTGAGACTGGGACTGGAGACAGGAGGTTACTGGGACTGGGACTGCAGACATGAGGTTACTGGGACTGGAGACAGGAGGTTACTGAGACTGAGACTGGAGACAGGAGGTTACTGAGACTGGGACTGGAGACAGGAGGTTACTGAGATTGGGACTGGAGACAGGAGGTTACTGGGACTGGGACTGGAGACAGGAGGTTATTGAGACTGGGACTGGAGACAGGAGGTTACTGAGACTGGGACTGGAGACAGGAGGTTACTGAGACTGGGACTGGAGACAGGAGGTTACTGGGACAGGGACTGGAGACAGGAGGTTACTGAGACTGGGACAGGGACCGGAGACAGAAGTACACTGACACTGGGACTGGAGACAAGAGGTTATTGAGACTGGGACTGGAGACAGGAGGTTACTGGGACTGGGATTGGAGACAGGAGGTTACTGGGACTGGGATTGGAGACAGGAGGTTACTGAGACTGGGACTGGGACTGGAGACAGGAGGTTACTGAGACTGGAGGCAGGAGGTTACTGAGACTGGGAATGGGACTGGAGACAGGAGGTTACTGGGACTGGGACTGGAGACATGAGTTTACTGGGACTGGGACTGCAGACACAAGGTTACTGAGACTGGGACTGGAGACATGAGGTTACTGGGACAGGGACTGGAGACAGGAGATTACTGGGACAGGGACTGGAGACAGGAGGTTACTTAGACTGGGACAGGGACAGGGACCGGAGACAGGAGGTTACTGAGACTGGGACTGGAGACAAGAGGTTACTGGGACTGGGATTGGAGACAGGAGGTTACTGAGACTGGGACTGGAAACAGGAGGTTACTGAGACTGGGACTGGAGGCAGGAGGTTACTGAGACTGGGAATGGGACTGGAGACAGGAGGTTACTGAGACTGGGACTGGAGGCAGGAGGTTACTGAGACTGGGAATGGGACTGGAGACAGGAGGTAACTGGGACTGGGACTGCAGACACGAGTTACTGAGACTGGGACTGGAGACAGGAGGTTACTGGGACAGGGACTGGAGACAGGAGATTACTGGGACAGGGACTGGAGACAGGAGGTTACTGAGACTGGGACAGGGACAGGGACCGGAGACAGGAGGTTACTGAGACTGAGACTGGAGACAGGAGGTTACTGGGACTGGGATTGGAGACAGGAGGTTACTGAGACTGGGACTGGGACTGGAAACAGGAGTTTACTGAGACTGGGACTGACTGGAGACAGGAGGTTACTGAGAGGCAGGAGGTTACTGAGACTGGGAATGGGACTGGAGACAGGAGGTTACTGGGACTGGGACTGGAGACATGAGTTTACTGGGACTGGGACTGCAGACACGAGGTTACTGAGACTGGGACTGGAGACAGGAGGTTACTGGGACTGGGACTGGAGACAGGACGTTTTGAGACTGGGACTGGGACTGGATACAGGAGGTTACTGAGACTGGGACTGGAGACAAGAGGTTACTGGGACTGGAGACAGGAGGTTACTGGGACTGGGACTGCAGAAAGGAGGTTACTGAGACTGGGACTGGAGACAGGAGGATACGGAGACTGGGACTGGAGACAGGAGGTTACTGAGACTGGGACTGCAGACAGGGGGTTACTGGGACTGGAGAAAGGAGGTTACTGAGACTGGGACTGGGACTGGAGACAGACTGGGACTGGAGACAGGAGGTTACTGATACTGGGACTGGAGACAGGAGGTTACTGGGACTGGGACTGTAGACAGGAGATCACTGAGACTTGGGCTGTAGACAGGAGATCAATGAGCCTTCGACTGGGGCTGTAGACAGGAGGTTACTGCACTGAAACTGAGACTGGGACTGGGGCTGTAGACAGGAGATCACTGAGACAGGGACTGGGGCTGTAGACAGGAGATCACTGAGACTGGGACTGGGGTTGTAGACAGGAGATCACTGAGACTGGGACTGAGGCTGGAGACAGGAGATCACTGAGACTGGGACTGGAGCTGTAGACAGGATATCACTGATACTGGGACTGAGGCTGGAGACAGGAGATCACTGAGACTGGGACTGGAGCTGTAGACAGGAAATCACTGAGACTGGGACTGAGGCTGTAGACAGGAGATCACTGAGACTGGGACTGAGGCTGTAGACCGGAGATCACTGAGACTGGGGCTGTAGACAGGAGATCACTGAGACTGGGACTGAGGCTATAGACAGAAGATCACTGAGACTAGGACTGAGGCTGTAGACAGGAGATCACTGAGACTGGGACTGAGGCTGTAGACAGGAGATCACTGAGACTGGGACTGAGGCTATAGAAAGGAGATGACTGAGACTGGGACTGAGGCTGTAGAGAGGAGATCACTGAGACTGGGACTGGGGCTGTAGACAGGAGATCACTGAGACTGGTACTGAGGCTGTAGACAGGAGATCACTGAGACTGGGACTGGAAACAGGAGGTTACTGGGACTGGGACTGGAGACAGGAGGTTACTGAGACTGGGACTGGAGACAGGATGTTACTGGGACTGGAGACAGGATGTTACTGGGACTGGAGACAGGAAGGTTACTCGGACTGGGACTGGAGACAGGAGGTTACTGAGACTGGGACTGGAGACAGGAGGTTACTGGGACTGGAGACTGGGAGACAGGAGGTTACTGAGACTGGGACTGGAGACAGGAGGTTACTGAGACTGGGACTGCAGACAGGAGGTTACTGAGACTGAGACTGGAGACAGGAGGTTACTGAGACTGGGACTGGAGACAGGAGGTTACTGGGACTGGAGACAGGAGGTTACTGAGACTGAGACTGGAGACAGGAGGTTACTGAGACTGGGACTGGAGACAGGAGGTTACTGAGATTGGGACTGGAGACAGGAGGTTACTGGGACTGGGACTGGAGACAGGAGGTTATTGAGACTGGGACTGGAGACAGGAGGTTACTGAGACTGGGACTGGAGACAGGAGGTTACTGAGACTGGGACTGGAGACAGGAGGTTACTGGGACAGGGACTGGAGACAGGAGGTTACTGAGACTGGGACTGGGACCGGAGACAGAGGAGGTACACTGACACTGGGACTGGAGACAAGAGGTTACTGAGACTGGGACTGAGACAGGAGGTTACTGGGACTGGGATTGGAGACAGGAGGTTACTAGGACTGGGATTGGAGACAGGAGGTTACTGAGACTGGGACTGGGACTGGAGACAGGAGGTTACTGAGACTGGGACTGGAGGCAGGAGGTTACTGAGACTGGGAATGGGACTGGAGACAGGAGGTTACTGGGACTGGGACTGGAGACATGAGTTTACTGGGACTGGGACTGCAGACACAAGGTTACTGAGACTGGGACTGGAGACATGAGGTTACTGGGACAGGGACTGGAGACAGGAGATTACTGGGACAGGGACTGGAGACAGGAGGTTACTTAGACTGGGACAGGGACAGGGACCGGAGACAGGAGGTTACTGAGACTGGGACTGGAGACAAGAGGTTACTGGGACTGGGATTGGAGACAGGAGGTTACTGAGACTGGGACTGGAGACAGGAGATTACTGGGACAGGGACTGGAGACAGGAGGTTACTGAGACTGGGACAGGGACAGGGACCGGAGACAGGAGGTTACTGAGACTGAGACTGGAGACAGGAGGTTACTGGGACTGGGATTGGAGACAGGAGGTTACTGAGACTGGGACTGGGACTGGAAACAGGAGTTTACTGAGACTGGGACTGGAGGCAGGAGGTTACTGAGACTGGGAATGGGACTGGAGACAGGAGGTTACTGGGACTGGAGACATGAGTTTACTGGGACTGGGACTGCAGACACGAGGTTACTGAGACTGGGACTGGAGACAGGAGGTTACTGGGACTGGGACTGGAGACAGGACGTTTTGAGACTGGGACTGGGACTGGATACAGGAGGTTACTGAGACTGGGACTGGAGACAAGAGGTTACTGGGACTGGGAGACAGGAGGTTACTGGGACTGGGACTGCAGAAAGGAGGTTACTGGGACTGGGACTGGAGACAGGAGGATACGGAGACTGGGACTGGAGACAGGAGGTTACTGAGACTGGGACTGCAGACAGGGGTTACTGGGACTGGAGAAAGGAGGTTACTGAGACTGGGACTGGGACTGGGACTGGAGACAGACTGGGACTGGAGACAGGAGGTTACTGATACTGGGACTGGAGACAGGAGGTTACTGGGACTGGGACTGCAGACAGGAGGTTACTGAGACTGGGACTGGAGACAGGATGTTACTGAGACTGGGACTGGAGACAGGAGGTTACTGAGACTGGGAGTGGGACTGGAGACAGAAAGTTACTGAGACTGGGACTGGAGACAGGAGGTTATTGAGACTGGGACTGGAGACAGAAAGTTACTGAGACTGGGACTGGAGACAGGAGGCTACTGAGACTGGAGGCAGGAGGTTAATGGCACTGGGTCTGGAGACAGGAGATTAATGGGACTGGAGACAGGAGGTTACCGGGACTGGGACTGCAGACAGGAGGTTACTGGGACTGGAGACAGGAGGTTACTGGGACTGGGACTGCAGACAGGACGTTACGGAGACTGGGACTGGAGACAGGAGGTTACTGAGACTGGGACTGCAGACAGGGGGTTACTGGGACTGGAGAAAGGAGGTTACTGAGACTGGGACTGGAACTGGGACTGCAGACAGACTGGGACTGGAGACAGGAGGTTACTGAGACTGGGACTGGAGACAGGAGGTTACTGGGACTGGGACTGGAGACAGAAAGTTACTGAGACTGGGACTGGAGACAGGAGGTTACTGAGACTGGGACTGGAGACAGGAGGTTACTGGGACTGGAGACAGGAGGTTACTGAGACTGGGACTGGAGACAGAAAGTTACTGAGACTGGGACTGGAGACAGGAGATTACTGAGACTGGGACTGTAGACAGGAGGTTACTGAGACTGGGACTGGAGACAGAAAGTTACTGAGACTGGGACTGGAGACAGGAGGTTACTGAGACTGGGACTGTAGACAGGAGGTTACTGAGACTGGGACTGGAGACAGGAGGTTACTGGGACTGGAGACAGGAGGTTAGTGAGACTGGGACTGGAGACAGGAGGTTACTGAGACTGGGACTGGAGACAGTAGGTTACTGGGACTGGAGACAAGAGGTTACTGGGACTGGAGACAGGAGGTTACTGGGACTGGGACCGCAGACAGGAGGTTACTGAGACTGGGACTGGAGACAAGAGGTTACTGGGACTGGAGACAGGAGGTTACTGGGACTGGGACTGCAGAAAGGAGGTTACTGAGACTGGAACTGGAGACAGGAGGATACGGAGACTGGGACTGGAGACAGGAGGTTACTGAGACTGGGACTGCAGACAGGGGGTTACTGGGACTGGAGAAAGGAGGCTACTGAGACTGGGACTGGAGAAAGGAGGTTACTGAGACTGGGACTGGAGACAGACTGGGACTGGAGACAGGAGGTTACTGATACTGGGACTGGAGACAGGAGGTTACTGGGACTGGGACTGCAGAAAGGAGGTTACTGAGACTGGGACTGGAGACAGACTGGGACTGGAGACAGGAGGTTACTGATACTGGGACTGGAGACAGGAGGTTACTGAGACTGGGACTGGAGACAGGAGGTTACTGGGACTGGGACTGCAGAAAGGAGGTTACTGAGACTGGGACTGGAGACAGACTGGGACTGGAGACAGGAGGTTACTGATACTGGGACTGGAGACAGGAGGTTACTGGGACTGGGACTGCAGAAAGGAGGTTACTGAGACTGGGACTGGAGACAGACTGGGACTGGACTGGAGACAGGAGGTTACTGATACTGGGACTGGAGACAGGAGGTTACTGAGACTGGGACTGGAGACAGGAGGTTACTGGGACTGGGACTGCAGAAAGGAGGTTACTGAGACTGGGACTGGAGACAGACTGGGACTGGAGACAGGAGGTTACTGATACTGGGACTGGAGACAGGAGGTTACTGGGACTGGGACTGCAGAAAGGAGGTTACTGAGACTGGGACTGGAGACAGACTGGGACTGGAGACAGGAGGTTACTGATACTGGGACTGGAGACAGGAGGTTACTGAGACTGGGACTGGAGACAGACTGGGACTGGAGACAGGAGGTTACTGATACTGGGACTGGAGACAGGAGGTTACTGAGACTGGGAGTGGGACTGGAGACAGGAGGTTACTGAGACTGGGACTGGAGACAGGAGGTTACTGAGACTGGGACTGGAGACAGGAGGTTACTGAGACTGGGACTGGAGACAGGAGGTTACTGGGACTGGGACTGCAGACAGGAGGTTACTGAGACTGGGAGTGGGACTGGAGACAGAAAGTTACTGAGACTGGGACTGGAGACAGGAGGTTATTGAGACTGGGACTGGAGACAGAAAGTTACTGAGACTGGGACTGGAGACAGGAGGCTACTGAGACTGGAGGCAGGAGGTTAATGGCACTGGGTCTGGAGACAGGAGATTAATGGGACTGGAGACAGGAGGTTACCGGGACTGGGACTGCAGACAGGAGGTTACTGGGACTGGAGACAGGAGGTTACTGGGACTGGGACTGCAGACAGGACGTTACTGGGACTGGGACTGCAAACAGGAGGTTACTGGGACTGGGACTGGAGACAGGAGGTTACTGGGACTGGGACTGCAGACAGGAGGATACTGGGACTGGAGACAGGAGGTTACTGGGACTGGGACTGCAGACAGGAGGTTACTGGGACTGGGCCTGGAGACAGGAGATTACTGGGACTGGGACTGCAAACAGGAGGTTACTGGGACTGGGACTGGAGACAGGAGGTTACTGGGACTGGAACTGCAGACAGGAGGTTACTGGGTCTGGGCCTGGAGACAGGAGTTTACTGGGACTGCAGAAAGGAGGTTAATGGGACTGGGACTGGAGACAGGAGGTTACTGGGACTGGGACTGCAGACAGGAGGTTACTGGGACTGGAGACAGGAGACAGGAGGCTACTGAGACTGGAGGCAGGAGGTTACTGGGACCGGGACTGGAGACAGGACGTTACTGGGACTGGAGACAGGTGGTTACTGGGACTGGGACTGCAGACAGGAGGTTACTGGGACTGGAATGGGACTGGGACTGGAGACAGGAGGTTACTGGGACTGGGACTGCAGACAGGAGGTTACTGGGACTGTCTCACTGAAAGCCTGGGACGCATGCATGGTGCTACACCAACTAACCCTAGTGACCCTCCTCTCCTCTCTCCCCTCCTCCTCCTCACCTGCTGTGTGTTAATGACACGTCTCTGGTTACTACACGCACACACACACGCGCGGGCAGACAGACAGACAGACAGACAGCACCACTCCACAGGCCCACACGGTTGATGTCTGGGGGAAATAACAGACATATCTGCAGCTTATTACTGATAACCCTCCCCGTAACCATCATACTGTCACAAGGCTAGGCTGCTGTGTGGAATTGTTCACAAAAGTATATTCCAGTATATTTTAAGTTCAACATAGAATATTGAACATAACACAGTATGTTGAACATGTTCAAAAGTGTATCATGGTATTTCCCATAGACAAACAATGAACATGATACTGGAGCTTTGGTAAACAATCAAAGAACAGTGTGTCAAGGTCTTCTTCACATTCCTCTCCTTCCAGCTGATGTACTAGTTTTCCTGTCCTTGATGTATATTGCATGGTGGACAATAGGACTACTGGGACTGGGACAAGATAACTAAAACCATTCTTAACTATAATAAGATCTGGGCCTGTATCCACAAAGCGTCTCAGAGGAGGATTGCTGATCTAGGATCTGTCCATTTAATCTTATTCATTATGATCCAAAAGGAAAAACTCATCATAGATCCGCACTCCTACTCTGAGACGCTTTGTGGATACCAGGCCAGGACATCATGATATGTTATCTAAGTAAGGAGAACTGTAAAAACACTTAACATAGCGTAGGCTACACTCTGAAGATGAATGAATCTAGCTCCATTTAGACTTAGAAATGTGCACCCCGGTGTCTTAATATTAGTTAATAGAGTGATTGAATAGTTCGTATGAAATAGTGTATTACATTACACAGGTTGCAGGGTACTATGGGTCAGTATGAAATGCTCTCTGTCTGTCCCTCTCTTCTCCCCATCCAGTTCCTCTGTCTGTCCCTCTCTTCTCCCCATCCAGTTCCTCTGTCTGTCCCTCTCTTCTCCCCATCCAGTTCTTCTGTCTGTCCCTCTCTTCTCCCCATCCAGTTCCTCTGTCTGTCCCTCTCTTCTCCCCGTCCAGTTCTTCTGTCTGTCCCTCTCTTCTCCCCATCCAGTTCCTCTGTCTGTCCCTCTCTTCTCCCCATCCAGTTCCTCTGTCTGTCCCTCTCTTCTCCCCATCCAGTTCCTCTGTCTGTCCCTCTCTTCTCCCCATCCAGTTCCTCTGTCTGTCCCTCTCTTCTCCCCATCTAGTTCCTCTGTCTGTCCCTCTCTTCTCCCCATCCAGTTCCTCTGTCTGTCCCTCTCTTCTCCCCGTCCAGTTCTTCTGTCTGTCCCTCTCTTCTCCCCATCCAGTTCCTCTGTCTGTCCCTCTCTTCTCCCCATCCAGTTCCTCTGTCTGTCCCTCTCTTCTCCCCATCCAGTTCCTCTGTCTGTCCCTCTCTTCTCCCCGTCCAGTTCCTCTGTCTGTCCCTCTCTTCTCCCCATCCAGTGCCTCTGTCTGTCCCTCTCTTCTCCCCATCCAGTTCCTCTGTCTGTCCCTCTCTTCTCCCCATCCAGTTCCTCTGTCTGTCCCTCTCTTCTCCCCATCCAGTTCCTCTGTCTGTCCCTCTCTTCTCCCCATCCAGTTCCTCTGTCTGTCCCTCTCTTCTCCCCGTCCAGTTCCTCTGTCTGTCCCTCTCTTCTCCCCATCCAGTTCCTCTGTCTGTCCCTCTCTTCTCCCCATCCAGTTCCTCTGTCTGTCCCTCTCTTCTCCCCATCCAGTTCCTCTGTCTGTCCCTCTCTTCTCCCCATCCAGTTCCTCTGTCTGTCCCTCTCTTCTCCCCATCCAGTTCCTCTGTCTGTCCCTCTCTTCTCCCCGTCCAGTTCCTCTGTCTGTCCCTCTCTTCTCCCCATCCAGTTCCTCTGTCTGTCCCTCTCTTCTCCCCGTCCAGTTCCTCTGTCTGTCCCTCTCTTCTCCCCGTCCAGTTCCTCTGTCTGTCCCTCTCTTCTCCCCATCCAGTTCCTCTGTCTGTCCCTCTCTTCTCCCCGTCCAGTTCCTCTGTCTGTCCCTCTCTTCTCCCCATCCAGTTCCTCTGTCTGTCCCTCTCTTCTCCCCATCCAGTTCCTCTGTCTGTCCCTCTCTTCTCCCCATCCAGTTCCTCTGTCTGCCCCTCTCTTCTCCCCGTCCAGTTCCTCTGTCTGTCCCTCTCTTCTCCCCGTCCAGTTCCTCTGTCTGTCCCTCTCTTCTCCCCATCCAGTTCCTCTGTCTGTCCCTCTCTTCTCCCCATCCAGTTCCTCTGTCTGTCCCTCTCTTCTCCCCATCCAGTCCCTCTGTCTGTCCCTCTCTTCTCCCCGTCCAGTTCCTCTGTCTGTCCCTCTCTTCTCCCCGTCCAGTTCCTCTGTCTGTCCCTCTCTTCTCCCCGTCCAGTTCCTCTGTCCGTCCCTCTCTTCTCCCCATCCAGTTCCTCTGTCTGTCCCTCTCTTCTCCCCATCCAGTTCCTCTGTCTGTCCCTCTCTTCTCCCCGTCCAGTTCCTCTGTCTGTCCCTCTCTTCTCCCCATCCAGTTCCTCTGTCTGTCCCTCTCTTCTCCCCATCCAGTTCCTCTGTCTGTCCCTCTCTTCTCCCCATCCAGTTCCTCTGTCTGTCCCTCTCTTCTCCCCATCCAGTTCTTCTGTCTGTCCCTCTCTTCTCCCCATCCAGTTCCTCTGTCTGTCCCTCTCTTCTCCCCGTCCAGTTCCTCTGTCTGTCCCTCTCTTCTCCCCATCCAGTTCCTCTGTCTGTCCCTCTCTTCTCCCCGTCCACTTCCTCTGTCTGTCCCTCTCTTCTCCCCACCCAGGTCCTCTGTCTTTATGCACTACTTTCGTACTTTCTCCTGCAGGAACACTGAGGACACATTAAGGCCTATTCATAGAGCCATTTGTCACACTCTGACCATTATTATTATTATTATTATTTATTATTATTATTATTTTGGCCTGATATGGTTCTCAATCAGTGGCAGGTGTTTGTCGTTGTCTCTGATTGGGAACCATATTTAGGTAGCCTGTTTTGTATTGTGGTTCGTGGGTTATTGTCTATGTGATGTTGCATTTTAGCACTCAGTTTCTATAGCGGTCACGTTCGTCTGGTTAGTATGTTTTGTTTGTTTTGTGTACTTCGTGTTTTTTCGTCAATCATTAAAGTATGTATTCACATCACGCTGCACTTTGGTCTCCTCAATACAACGATCGTGACAGAATAACCCACCAACAATGTACCAAGCAGCGTGGTAACGGCCAGCAGCAGCAGTGGCAAAGAACGCAGGACTCATGGACTTGGGAGGAGATTCTGGACGGCGAAGGATCCTGGGCACACAGGGGAATATCGCCGCCCCAAAACAGAGCTGGAGGCAGCAAAAGCAGAGAGGCGCCGGTATGAGGAGGCAGCACAGCAGCGCGGCTGGAAGCCCGAGAGGCAGCCCCAAAAATGTATTGGGGGGAAGCACAGGGAGAGTGTGGAGACCTGAGCCAACTCCTCCTGCTTACCATAAGGAGCCAAGGATGGAACCAGAGCCGATCAGGGCGGTGTTGGAGGTGGGCGAAGCAGAGACAGTGAAGGAATTAATGGGGAGATTGGAGGAGAGAGTTATGAGGGAGGTGCTGTGCCACCTCCACGCACCAGCCCTCCGGTGGCAGCCCCCCGCACCAGGCTGTCTCTCCGTCTCATCCTTACAGGTGCTCCTGCCTGTCCAGCGCTGCCAGAGCCTTTCTCCTGCCCAGCGCTGCCAGTCTCCCATCTGTCCTGACCTGCCAGAGTCTCCCGTCTGTCCTGAGCCGCCAGAGTCTCCCGTCTGTCCTGAGCCGCCAGAGCCTCCAGTCAGCCAAGAGCCACCAGTCAGCAAGGAGCCGTCAGAGCCGTCAGTAGGACTGGGCAGGACTGGGTAGGACTGGGCAGGACTGGGTAGGACTGGGCAGGACTGGGTAGGACTGGGTAGGACTGGGTAGGACTGGGCTGGACTGGGTAGGACTGGGTACTGGGGACTGGGCAGGACTGGGTAGGACTGGGTAGGACTGGGTAGGACTGGGCAAGACTGGGTAGGACTGGGTAGGACTGGGTAGGACTGGGCAGGACTGGGTAGGACTGGGTAGGACTGGGTAGAACTGGTGCACTCGCCTTCCTCTTCCGGCCTGTTCAATGTGAACAGGCTGTCATTGTAAATAGAAATTGTTCTTAATTGACTCGCCTGGATAAATAAAGGTTAAAGTAAATAAATTAAAAAACCCACCGGATGTCTGGCTGGCCAGCTGGTTGACTGACTGGTTGAATGGGTGACAGGCTGGGACTGGGTCAGGATGTCTGGTTGACTGACTGGTTGAATGGGTGACAGGCTGGGACTGGGTCAGGATGTCTGGTTGACTGACTGGTTGAATGGCTGGCTGGGACTGGGACAGGATGTCTGGCTGGCCAGCTGGTTGACTGACTGGTTGAATGGGTGGCTGGCTGGGACTGGGACAGGGTGCAGCTCTCTCTGTCCCTCTGCTACTGTCATGTTTATCATAACAATAAATCACATCAGTTATTACACATTTAAAAAAGAGAGTGAATTACAGTCATACTGTGTGGAGAACATGTCTTCATAATGTAGAACTAGTCTGCCAGTTGGTGGCCTCAAACATGGACCAATGAAATTTCCACATGCACAGCAATTCTCAGAACACATTCATGACACATGTGATATTACAGTTCCCACTTGCAGGTGCGGAGAGGTGGTGTTGGGTATCACAGTTACACCTGCAGAGTAGGAAAGGGTGGGGGTGTTGGATATCACAGTTCCACCTGCAGAGTAGGAAAGGGGTGGGGGTGTTGGATACCACAGTTCCACCTGCGAGGTAGGAAAGGAGTGGGGGTGTTGGATACCACAGTTCCACCTGCGAGGTAGGAAAGGAGTGGGGGTGTTGGATATCACAGTTCCACCTGCAGAGTAGGAAAGGGGTGGGGGTGTTGGATATCACAGTTCCACCTGCAGAGTAGGAAAGGGGTGGGGGTGTTGGATATCACAGTTCCACCTGCAGAGTAGGAAAGGGGTGGGGGTGTTGGATCCCACAGTTCCACCTGCAGAGTAGGAAAGGGGTGGGGGTGTTGGATATCACAGTTCCACCTGCAGAGTAGGAAAGGGGTGGGGGTGTTGGATATCACAGTTCCACCTGCAGAGTAGGAAAGGGGTGGGGGTGTTGGATATCACAGTTCCACCTGCAGAGTAGGAAAGGGGTGGGGGTGTTGGATACCACAGTTCCACCTGCGAGGTAGGAAAGGAGTGGGGTGTTGGATACCACAGTTCCACCTGCGAGGTAGGAAAGGAGTGGGGGTGTTGGATATCACAGTTCCACCTGCAGAGTAGGAAAGGGGTGGGGGTGTTGGATATCACAGTTCCACCTGCAGAGTAGGAAAGGGGTGGGGGTGTTGGATATCACAGTTCCACCTGCAGAGTAGGAAAGGGGTGGGGGTGTTGGATCCCACAGTTCCACCTGCAGAGTAGGAAAGGGGTGGGGGTGTTGGATATCACAGTTCCACCTGCAGAGTAGGAAAGGGGTGGGGGTGTTGGATCCCACAGTTCCACCTGCAGAGTAGGAAAGGGGTGGGGGTGTTGGATCCCACAGTTCCACCTGCAGAGTAGGAAAGGGGTGGGGGTGTTGGATATGACAGTTCCACCTGGAAAGGGGGTAGATGGTGGTGAGGAATACAGTGGGGGAATGTCACTGTGACCTACAGGTTTGAAACATAGTGTGTCACCACCTCAACAGAACAGTAGCGAAGTCCTGGCCGTGTTATTCACTTTGCCCTAGAGGCTGAGCTGAACGTAATACTGTGGAGGAGCAAAGGTGTCTGGGAATTATGACACCACCTGGGAGGAAACACTGGGAAATAGAACAGGACCCTAATTGGGTGCTTCTCTAGTCCTGCAGAGACACAGGGACACAGGGAGAGAATTGTGC
This sequence comes from Oncorhynchus tshawytscha, assembly GCF_018296145.1. Classification (NCBI taxonomy): domain Eukaryota; kingdom Metazoa; phylum Chordata; class Actinopteri; order Salmoniformes; family Salmonidae; genus Oncorhynchus; species Oncorhynchus tshawytscha. The sequence continues at coordinate 70,331,641 of NC_056444.1, read as the reverse complement.
CACTGTATTGACCTATTGGAATCCCATTTCAGACATTGTTGAGGTGCTTTGAACACTGCAGGGTATTACAAGACCCTGCTGTGACTCTCTCTCTCCTTCTCTCCTCCTCATCAGTCATTACACCTGCTGCAACTCTGTGCCAGGGCCACGACCCTCTCCCTTTCTCTCTTGGTGAGGCTGAGCCACTCAAAGGACCCTGAACTAGGTGGGATGGTGAGGGTTAGAGAAGGGCTTCCAGAAGGACCCGGCTGACAGGGCGGATGAGTGTCTGTTTGTACCGGCCCCATTGTAAGAGGTGCGTAACTGGTGGCAGGGACGTCAGACGCAGGAGAGCAGAACTAGGTAATAGCCGGAGCAGTTTAATAGCAAAACCAACGGCATCAAGTATAACATGACATGGGTACAAAACACGTCGCGCACCAGTCAACATGTGCACAAGCACTTACAATAAACAATACCACACAAAGACCTGGGGGGGACAGAGGATAGGGGGCAGCATTTTCACGTTTGGATGAAAAGCACACCCAGAGTAAACTGCCTGCTACTCAGTCCCAGTTGCTAATATATGCATATACACCCTGAAGTTTCTAAAACTGTTTGAATGATGTCTGTGAGTATAACAGAACTCATATGGCAGGCGAAAACCTGAGAAAAATCCAACCAGGAAGTGGGAAATCTGAGGTTTGTAGTTTTTCAACTCTTGGCCTATCGAATACACAGTGTCTATGGGGTCATATTAAACTTCCTAAGGCTTCTACTAGATGTCAACAGTCTTTAGAACTTTGTTTGATGCTTCTACTGTGAAGGAGGGGGGAATGAGGGCTCTTTGAGTCAGCGGTCTGTCAGAGTGACACGAGCTGACCACGCGCGTTCACGTGATATTTAGCTTGAGTTCCATTGTATTTCTGAAGACAAACAAAGGAATTCTCCGGTTGGAACATTATTGAAGATTTATGTTAAAAACATCCTAAAGATTGATTCTATACTTCGTTTGACATGTTTCTACGGACTGTAACGGAACTTTTTGACTTTTCGTCTGCTCCTAGTGATCGCACGTCATGAATTTGGAATACTGGGCTAAACGTGCAAACAAAAAGGAGGTATTTGGACATAAAGATGAACTTTATCGAACAAATCAAACATTTATTGTGGAACTGGGATTCCTGGGAGTGCATTCTGATGAAGATCATCAAAGGTAAGTGAATATTTATAATGCTATTTCTGACTTCTGTTGACTCCAACATGGCGGATATCTTTTTGGCTTGATTTGTTGTCTGAGCGCTGTACTTGTATTATTGCATGGTGTGCTTTTTCCTACCCAGTCCAGTCCGTTACTGGAACTAAGGGGCCTAGCCTGAACCATGAAAAACAGCCCCAGACCATTATTCCTCCTTCACCAAACTTTACAGTTGGCACTCCGCATTCGGGCATATAGTGTTCCCCTGGTATCTGCCAAACCCAGATTCGTCTGTCGGAATGCCAAATGGTGAAGCGTGATTTATCACTCCAGAGAACGCGTTTCCACTGCTCCAAAGTCCAATGGCGGCGAGCTTTACGCCACTGCAGCCGATGCTTGGAATTGGGCATGGTGATCTCAGGCTTGTGTGCGGCTGCTCAGCCATGGAAACCCATTTCATGAAGCTCCCAACGAACAGTTCTTGTGCTGACGTTGCTTCCAGAGACAGTGTGGCCTACCACTTTGCCGGCTGAGCCGTTGTTGTTCCTAGACGTTTCCACTTCACAAGAACAACACTTACAGTTGACTGGGGCAGCTCTAGCAGGGAAGAAGTTTAACGAACTGACATGTTCGAAAGGTGGCATCCTATAACGGTGCCACGTTGAAAGTCACTGAGCTCTTCAGTAATGCCATTCTACTGCCAATGTGTGTCTATGGAGATTGCATGGCTGTGTGCTCTATTTTGTACATCTGTCAGCAACAGGTGTTGCTGAAATAGCCGAATCCACTCATTTGAAAGGGTGTTCACATACTTTTGTATATATAGTGTAGCTCAAGGCTGGTAGAGAATAGGCTGGCTATAGGACCTCACTCTGGCCTTCCCTTCCACTCCAGTGGGGTCTACCCTGTATATCAGTAACAAGCCTAAATTAGCATCTGTCTTAGCTGGAAGGGAAGGGAGGAAGGGGACTTCAGAGACAGAGAGAGGCAGAGAGAGGGGGGGAGAGAGAGAGAGAGAGAGAGAGAGGGAGAGAGAGAGAGAGAGAGAGAGAGAGAGAGAGAGAGACAGAGAGAGAGACACAAAGCTGTGAACGATCTGAGAGACAAGGCAAGAAGGGCATTCTATGCCATCAAAAGGAACATAAATTTCAACATACCAATTAAGATTTGGCTAAAAATACTTGAATCAGTCATAGAGCCCATTGCCCTTTATGGTTGTGAGGTCTGGGGTCCGCTCACCAACCAAGACTTCACAAAATGGGACAAACACCAAATTGAGACTCTGCACACAGAATTCTGCAAAAATATCCTCTGTGTGCAATGTAGAACACCAAATAATGCATGCAGAGCAGAATTAGGCCGATACCCACTAATTATCAAAATCCAGAAAAGAGCCGTTAAATTCTATAACCACCTAAAAGGAAGTGATTCCCAAACCTTCCATAACAAAGCCATCACCTACAGAGAGATGAACCTGGAGAAGAGTCCCCTAAGCAAGCTGGTCCTGGGGCTCTGTTCACAAACACAAACACACCCTACAGAGCCCCAGGACAGCAGCACAATTAGACCCAAGCAAATACTGAGTTAACAAAAACATAATTACTTGACACATTGGAAAGAATTAACAAAAAAACAGAGTAAACTAGAATGCTATTTGGCCCTAAACAAAGAGTACACAGTGGCAGAATACCTGACCACTGTGACTGACCCAAAATTAAGGAAAGCTTTGACTATGTACAGACTCAGTGAGTACAGCCTTGCTATTGAGAAAGGCCGCCGTAGGCAGACATGGCTCTCAAGAGAAGACAGGCTATGTACTCACTGCTCACACATTGAGGTGGAAACTGAGCTGCACTTCCTAACCTCCTGCCCACTGTATGACCATATTAGAGAGACATATTTCCCTCAGATTACACAGATCCACAAAGAATTCGAAAACAAATCCAATTTTGATAACCTCCCATATCTACTGGGTGAAATTCCACAGTGTGCCATCACAGCAGCAAGATTTGTGACCTGTTGCCATGAGAAAAGGGCAACCAGTGAAGAACAAACACCATTGTAAATACAACCCATATTTATGCTTATTTATTTTATCTTGTGTCCTTTAACCATTTGCACATTGTTAAAACACTGTATATATATATAATATGACATTTAGATAGTCTTTATTGTTTTGAAACTTCTGTATGTGTAATGTTTACTGTTCATTTTGATTGTTTATTTCACTTTATATATTCACTTCATATATTATCTACCTCACTTGCTTTGGCAATGTTAACACATGTTTCCCATGCCAATAAAGCCTCTTGAATTGAATTGAATTGAGAGAGAGAGAGCGAGAGAGAGAGAGAGGGAGAGAGATAGTGGAGGAGGAGAAATTAATGACTGGGCAATTTGGCCAAGTCACACAATGAATCACTGCTACTTTACCTCATGTAAACTCTCTCTACTGGCTCTGACCACATATAGATGATGGTACAGAGGAGTGACGGGTGGGTCGTCACATACAGCATCCTCTAGTATTTTCCTCTCTGGAACGATCACACAAAGCCAGAGGGCTTACTGAAGCAGCCAAATGAAGCCTCCTTGCAAGGCAAACCATCCCCTCCTTAGCCAACTGAGATATTTAACTGAAACCTAAGACAGTAGCCTAAGAAACTGTGGTAGACTAGAGGATGGCATGACTGCCTACATAAAAGACATCACAAAAGCACACACAGCAGCCATGCAATACTAGTATCTACAGAACAGGCTCTAGCACTTCCTTCTGTGCTGCTATTGGCCAAACAGAACAGTGCTGAATGCCTGCCCTGTTACTCTACACAGGCACATCCCAGAATCATACAACCACAGCAGAAAACTGCAATAACAGGAAAGAGAAGCGGGCAACAAAAATGGTCTGTTTCTTACAGTGGAGAAACCCCCCATTCAGCATTTCGTCAATTACACAAATATGAGCAATCAGCCCAGTGGAGCAGTCAGCCCAGTGGAGCAGCCAGCCCAGTGGAGCAGTCAGCCTAGTGGAGCAGTCAGCCTAGTGGAGCAGCCAGCCCAGTGGAGCAGTCAGCCTAGTGGAGCAGCAAGCCCAGTGGAGCAGCCAGCCTAGTGGAGCAGTCAGCCCAGTGGAGCAGCCAGCCTAGTGGAGCAGTCAGCCCAGTGGAGCAGTCAGCCTAGTGGAGCAGTCAGCCCAGTGGAGCAGTCAGCCCAGTGGAGCAGTCAGCCTAGTAGAACAGTCAGCCTAGTGGAGCAGTCAGACCAGTGGAGCAGTCAGCCCAGTGGAGCAGTCAGCCTAGTAGAACAGTCAGCCTAGTGGAGCAGTCAGACCAGTGGAGCAGTCAGACCAGTGGAGCAGTCAGCCCAGTGGAGCAGTCAGCCTAGTAGAACACTCAGCCGTCAACAGAACCAGACTAACATGCAGCACGAGGCTAATTAGTAGTAGGGTGCTTCAGTTCCGTGTTTGACTAGACTGCTAGTGAATGCTAAAGTCTGGGCTGAATGGGTCTGTGATACAGTATTTCTACTTTCCTTCCCCAATGGCTGCTCTGCCATGCCAAAGTGTGCTGTGAGATGCCCAGCACGTAAAGAGTTCCCAGGTCTATGTCTAATATAATACCTCCCCTCCTCCCGATACGGCTTCATACGTGCCTTCCTCTTCCTTTCTGACTCAATGTCACGAAGAACAATCCCAGATTGTTATTGGCCATATACCACACACCCCCAAGGTGCCTTATTGCTATTATAAACTGATTACCAACCTAATTAGAGCAGTAAAATACATATTTTTTCATACCCGTGGTATACGGTCTGATATACCATGGCTGTCAGCCAATCAGCATTCAGGGCTCGAACCACCCAGTTTATTATGAAGTACGGTGCACGTGATTGCGGCGACACACACTTTATGCTAATAAGCCAACCCTGTCCCTCCTTCCTGTCCCGAGTTTCAGACCAACCTGTGGCTAGCAGCGTCAGAGCTTAGTAAAGAGAGAGGGGTTGGGTCTATTTACCTTGATGCAGTGCTACATGTTAACTTCGGGCAGACTGCATTAAGAGGATTTCACAACTGGAGTCCTCAGACAGAACAGCAGCAGACACAGTAACCCACCGAGGTGGGAAAGTTAACAAAGACACAGTGCCCTTTATCAGTCCCTGCAAGGTGAGGAGGCAGGTGTGTGTGTGTGTGTATGTATGTGTGTGTGTGTGTGTGTGTATGTGTGTGTGTTTGTGTACTGTGAACCTATTCACACAGTGATTGACACACTGGCCAACCGACGGCCACTCACCTTTAACTGTTGCGGTATCTAAGTCCCTATGTGAAAGAGCAGAACAGTCAGAAAACTGAGAGAGGTGTTTACTAGGTTGCATGGCCGTTTGGCAGCAAAATGACAGGGGAACACGCTGTGAGATGTCAATAGACATTGTTCAGCCACACAGTCACACCTGTTTCAAATGGCATCTCTCCACCCAGCCCACTCTCACTCACTCATTCTCACTCCTCCGCCCTCCCAAACAAACAACAGAGAGAACAGAGGAAGAGAGCAGAAGGAGGAGAGGGAGGAGGAAGAGAAGGAGGGGAGGAGAGGGAGGAGGAAGAGAAGGAGGAGGAAGAGAAGGAGGGGAGGAGAGGGAGGAGGAAGAGAAGGAGGGGAGGAGGAAGAGAAGGAGATGGAGGAGGAAGAGAAGGAGGAGAGGGAGGAGAGGGAGGAGGAAGAGAAGGAGGAGAGGGAGGAGAGGGAGGAGGAAGAGAAGGAGGGGAGGAGAGGGAGGAGGAAGAGAAGGAGGAGAGGGAGGAGAGGGAGGAGGAAGAGAAGGAGGAGAGGGATGAGAGGGAGGAGGAAGAGAAGGAGGGGAGGAGAGGGAGGAGGAAGAGAAGGAGGGGAGGAGAGGGAGGAGGAAGAGAAGGAGGAGAGGGAGGAGAGGGAGGAGGAAGAGAAGGAGGAGAGGAGAGGGAGGAGGAAGAGAAGGAGGGGAGGAGAGGGAGGAGGAAGAGAAGGAGGGGAGGAGAGGGAGGAGGAAGAGAAGGAGGGGAGGTGAGGGAGGAGGAGAGAGGAGGAGGGGGGAGGAGAGGGAGGAGGAAGAGGAGGAGGGGGAGGAGAGAGAGGAGGAAGAGGAGGAGGGGAGGAGAGGGAGGAGAAGAGGGAGGAGGAAGAGGAGGAGAGGGAGGAGGAAGAGGAGGAGGGGGACGAAAGCTGTAAGCTGTTAATTGTCAGCTTTGAAAGGACAGTGCAGAATTGTGTACACAAAAGAACACAGGGAATGAATGCTTAATTATCTCAATCAACAATGACATTGTCAAGCATATTTTGCCTAATAGATAACAAAATCCTCTTCAGTGATACATGGAACATTGGCAATAAAATATTCAGAAGAAAGCAAACATCCATGTTGTTGTGTCATTTTAAATTTGAATTATGATAATATCTGTCTAACGTAGACAATGATTTGTAATTGGATGCAAATTAATCTCACCTATTCACCTCTGTCAAGTTAAACACAATGTTCTATTCCTTAAGTTAATGGGAAAATAAAAAACAGTCTGTAGAGCAGAGCTGTAGCAGTTGGACTGTAGAGGCAGCAGTCAGACAAGCATTACAACTGTGTTCTTACAAGCTTCCCAAAGCTTTCAGTAATGAGAAGAAAAACACCTAAATCAACAGCAGCAGTACTTGGTCTCTCCCCTATTGGGTATTAAAACCAGAGAGGGAATACTAAGTACCTGGCACAAATACCATCCTCTGGAAAAGGGCAATGCCAATGCCAGGCCCCGTATTCAGCAAGCATCTTAGAGTAGGAGTGCTGTGAATCAGCCCCCCCCCCCTGTCTATTCAGTCTAATCTAAAAGGCAAAACTGGTCATAAATCAGCACTCCTACTCCGAGACGCTTGCTGAATTACAGGCCTTTGGCTAACACAGAAGAGATGAATGGCAGAGATCCCATCCACTCCTCCCTTTCTGTAAGTATCATGCTTAAAATGGCAACAAACCCCAAGTCTCAAACTGTTGCAGATTAAGACATGAGCAGATAGATATTCATTCACTGGTTTCAAGTACAAACCTACCCGTCCCCCTCCTCCTCCGTCTCTCCCTCCCTTCCTGCTCTCCCTCCAGGCAGGCAGCCCTCCCTCCCTCCCTCCTCTCCCTCCAGGCAGGCAGGCAGCCCTCCCTCCCTCCCTCCAGGCAGGCAGCCCTCCTCTCCCTACCTCCCTCCCTCCCTCCTGTCCCTCCAGGCAGGCAGCCCCCTCTCCCTCCCTCCCTCCTCTCCCTCCAAGCAGGCAGCCCTCCTCTCCATCCCTCCCTCCTCTCCATCCAGGCAGGCAGCCCTCCCTCCCTCCCTCCCTCCCTCCCTCCCTCCCTCCCTCCCTCCCTCCCTCCCTCCCTCCCTCCCTCCCTCCCTCCCTCCCCTCCAGGCAGGCAGCTCTGTGCTCCAGAGCAGTCATATTTAATCAACATCTTCATGGACAACACAGAGGATCTCCTCAGCCGCCAGACTCAGCGCTGTCACACTACGCTGTCACACTACAGTGCAGCATAATTGTCTTAGATCCCCTAATTCTCCCCGTCATTCTCCTTAAACGCTACAGAAAAGAAACACTGTTCCTTGACCCACATTGCTGTTGATCAGTGAATTATACATGATGTCACCATTTGATTCTTTTTTTGCACGTCGGTTGTAGTTTAAGACCTAGGAGGCGCTTATGTTTGTAATAGATCCGTCTGTCATGTCTCCCATATCATTGCTTATGATAGACAGGCAGACTAGCGGTTGTTACAGTGGTGCACAGAGCGGACAGTTTCTCAGAGCGGAGAAGAAAGAGGAGTGGGAAAACTTAACCCAACTTCCAGCTAATGGATTCATCGTGATAAATTATCATGCTTGACAAGACAGGAACAAATTGCATAATTTGAAAAAGACGACAGTGATGTTTGTTTAGTTTATTACCCAAATCAAAATAGCTATTTGCTTGATATTATTTGATGGGATGACTGACAAGAGAAAACAACATTCATTGTTGCTTGTTCCAATGCCACACAGCTGGGGGTGAATTCCAAAGCCTTGTCCTGAAAGGTCAAAATCAATAACAACAGCTTCTAGAAACACATTAAATCAAACCTTTACAGAGACAGCTATACATTCGGCTCCCATAAATCAAGTCTACTCTTCCCACATGCCTCAACCTACTCATAACACAATGTGACAAAATACCTTCTCAAAAAAAGCCCTTTCCACCCAGTCTCTGGTTCTCACTGCTCACCACATATACAGGTCATATGTAGGTCATAATATATACAGGTCATATGTAGGTCATATAGAGGTCACATACAGGTCACATAAAGGTCATATACAGGTCATATACCAGTTATATACAGGTAATATACTGTACAGGTCATATGTAGGTCAAATACCAGTCATATACAGGTCTATGTAGGTCATATGTAGGTCATATACTGGTCATATGTGTTAAGAGTCATACATGTACAGTGCCTTCAGGAAGTATTCATACCCCTTGACTTATTCCACATTTTTTGTTGTTACAGCCTGAATTCAAAATGTATTTTCATTTAAAAAAATAACACCCAACTACACACAATACCCCATAATGACTAAGTGAAAACAAGGTTTTGGAAATGTTTCTTGAAAACAGAAATATCTCATTTACATAAACTGTCCTGCTGAAAGGTGAATTAATCTCCCAGTGTCTGTTGAAAAGCAGACTGAACCAGGTTTTCCTCTAGGATTTTGCCTGTGCTTAGTTCTTAGCTCACTAGTCCTTGCCAATGACAAGCCTACCCATAACATGATGCAGCCACTTCCATGCTTAAAAATATTTTGAGTGGTACTCTTCTTGTGTTGGATTTGCCACAAACATAACGTTCTGTATTCAGGACATAAAGTTAATTTCTTTGTAGTTTTACTTTAGTGCCTTATTGCAAACAGGAGGCATGTTTTGGAATATTTTTTATAATGTACAGGCATCCTTCTTTTCACTCTGTCATCTAGGTAGGTATTGTGGAGTAACTACAATGTTGTTTGATCCATCCTCTGTTTTCTCCTATCACAGCCATTAAACTCAGTAACTGTTTATATTTTTATTTTTTAAATTAATTAATTTTATTTGACCCCTTTTTCTCCCCAATGTTGTGGTATCCAATTGGTAGTTACAGTCTTGTTTCATCGCTGCAACTCCCATACTAACTCGGGAGAGGCCAAGGTGCGTCCTCCGAAACATAAACAACCAAGCCGCACTGCTTCTTGACACAATGCCCACTTAACCCAGAAGTCAGCCACACAAATGTGTTGGAGGAAACACCGTACGCCTGGCGACCGTGTCAGCATGCAATGCACCCGGCACGGCACAGGAGTCGCTAGTGCGCGATGGGACAAGGACATCGATGCCGGCCAAACCCTCCCCTAACCCGGACGACGCTGGGCCAATTGTACGTCACCCCATGGGTCTCCCGATCACAGCCGGCTGCGACAGACTCAAAACCAGAATCTCTAGTGGCACAGTTAGTACTACGATGCAGTGTCTTAGACCACTACACCACTCGGGAGGCCTCTCAGTAACTGTTTTAAAGTCACCACTGGCCTCATGAGGAAATCCATGAGCAGTTTCCTTCCTCTCCGGTAACTGAGTTAGGAAGGACGCCTGTATCTTTGTAGTGACTGGGTGTATTGATACACCATCAAAGTGTAATTAATAACTTCATCATGCTCAAAGGGATATTCAATGTCTGATTTGTTTTAGGTGCCCTTCTTTGCGAGACATTGAAAAACCTCCCTGGTCTTTGTGGTTGGATCTGTTTGAAATTCACTGCTTGACTGAGGGACCTTAGAGATAATTTCACACAGTCCATGCAACTTATTATGTGACTTGTTAAGCACATTTATTAATTAAGCTTGAATACTTATTGTCTCGAAACATTTCAGCTTTTCATTTTTAATAAATTTGTATTTTTTTTTAAATCTCAAGACATAATTCCACATTGACATTATGTGATATTGTGTGTAAGCCAGTGACACAAAATCCATTTTAAATTCAGGCTGTAACACAACAAAATGTGCAAAAAGTCAAGGGGTGTGAATACTTTCTTAAGGCACTGTATGCATCAACATACTGTAACTAGCCAACCCGAGGGAGACTGAATTCATTTCCCTTGGCCTGAACACTCTGTGTCCTTCTGGGCCAAAATAAAGAGTCTGGCTGAGGTACACTAATGGGAGGGAACAAGCCTTATCCATGCTCTAAAAAAAAGACATTTCCCGACTCCAGACTCCCAAATACCTTTTCCGTTCCTTCAGACTGTTGTGGCATGACCCAGTGTTGAAGGCCTAAGAATGGACACTCCATGTTTTTAAAGGAGTGTGTCCAATCCTCCTGGCATGTCAGTAGCTTGCCTGCTCAAAGCAGACTTACACACAAACCCAACCATACAGGGAGAAGGATAGCCAAGATAGGATGGATGGGTTTTCAGTCTGAAGTTGGAGTTTAGAGGTCTTTTATCATCGCTTTGGTTGGATTTGTTTTGGTCGGCAGAGGAAAGAGGGAGTTTTATTTGGAGAGGGTTTCTGCTTTGAGGTATTCTGTTCACTATCTTTTCACAGGAATGAGTTTGGGAGCTTTATGTCCTCTGGTTTTCCCAGCTGAAGGCAAAGGATGAGTTAAGGTGTCTCCGATGGGGAAGAGGAGCTATTCATACAGATAAGGCCCTGGCTGACTTGAGAATTGTCACAAAGCAGACAGACATACATGTCACGGAGCTCCAGAGAACCAGCCTTCCAGCACTACAGGACCAGGCAAGGTCTCGCTCTTCTGACTAAGAATTGCGTAACAATTTTTTAGATAACGCAAATCAGTGGAGGCTGGTGAAGGGAGGATGGCTCATTTGGCACTGATGGAAATTGATAAATTGTAAGAATTGTATGCTACATTTCCAAGTGAGGAAGAATAAAGCTTAAGTCAATATAGTGTGAAGCAGCAAATTACACATAGCTTTTTGAACTGGATGAAGAAGAGCTAATGGAGAGCAGTAATACACTGCTGCTTCAGGTTGTAATTGGACCGCAGACCGAGCAGTGGAGTAGAGACAAAGCTGCCGTTGGCTCAGAACTCTTTCTCACAGCACATGAGCAGACTAGACTAGCCAATGCAATGCTGCTTGCCATGCCCCCACCATGAGTGGTAACCATGGTGACGGTGGCAGGGCCAGGCAGGGCGTCCATCCGCATCACCAGGGGGCGTTGTGGACTCTGTCAGCATGTGGCACATTGGTGTTCTTTACCTTATCTGCCACTGTGCCCAGCGCCCTGTTCCCCTAAAACACCCCCACATACACAGGCGCACACTGGTTCTCTCCCAAATAGCACACTATTATTTATTTAGTGCACCACTTTTGACCAGAACCCTATGTACCCTGTCAAAAGTAGTCCACTACATAGGGAATATGGAGCCATTTGGGACGCATACACTCTCACACTGTCGTCTGCCTGCTACTGACAGCTGCCCTTGGTGTCTGTGCTGTGCTCAGCCCCCTCCCTCCATCCCTGCCTGCATGGCTCTCATCCGCTCTCTCCCTTTTGTTGCTCACTTATTGTCAACTTCCACACTAAACAAAACATCCTTCCATGACACAAGCTAATTGATTATTGATGCTTCCAGGCCTAAACTGACTTATATTCAACCAAGACTGAAAGGGAAAATTCAGAGACAGAGACAATGCATTCAGTGCTTTCATGAAAACTGAAAAAGTCAAAGCATTTGAATGTAAAGCTTGAGCCTCAAGGTCTCCCCCCCCCCTTTTCAATGCTTTGATTAGGCTGTTGTGCTGCCTCGGGAACAGTCTCGTCTCGGCACAACAAATAGTGGGGTCTTGAGGTGGAGAAACAGCCTGAGGGTTTTGTTCTGGCAACACAAACAACCCAAATGTCAATTTCAGCCCCTTCTTGAATAATCAAAACAACCCTCATAGCTATGAGGTAATGCTTGGCTTGCTACTGGGTCTGACAGGCTGCCTTACAGCCAGTGTGAAGTTCACTGACAAACAAACAGGCAGACGTGTTATTCCGCAGGTCCTGGTTCCATGATTGCTGTTCTTATCTCCGGCAACAGGGTAACTTTGTTACAGCAGGTAAAATATAGCATGGCTTGTGACAGGAGGGATCAGATAAACAGTGAGACTGGGTCTGGGCAGAGACATGTGGACATGGTGGTGAATGCCTAAAGGGCTTGTTCTGTGACTGAGAAAGAGAGCGAGAGGCTGACTGATGTATCGAGTGCGGCGGACAGATCGAGGCACTAAAGAACGGCTGAGGCGAGAGATCCTGTCCCATGGAAATGGGTCATGAAGGCAATTCCATGAGTATCTCAATAAAAGTTTCTCAAAGCCTGGGCCCTGGAGAAAGAGCTGCCATGGGCCCAGCACCTCACACAAATTCCTTCAAGGTTACAGCAATGGTGCTTTCTGAGGGTGTTACACTTTCCAAACACTCTGCTCTAACACGCTCCACTAAGTTACCTTTTCTCCCCGTTTTATATATTTGACCTTTATTTAACCAGGCAAGTCCGTTAAGAACAAATTCTTATTTTCAATGACGGCCTAGGAACAGTGGGTTAACTGCCTGTTCAGGGGCAGAACGACATATTTGTACCATGTCAGCTCAGGGGTTTGAACTTGTAACCTTCCGGTTACTAGTCCGCCGCTCTAACCACTAGGCTACCCTGCCGCCCCTGCTTTCATTTACTGTCCATTTCTCCATCTGTTGGATTCAGTAGTTGGACAAAAGGCTTTGTTTCAGCTAGCTGGCAGGCCTTTGGGACTGGTAGAGGAGAGGGCACACTGGAGTTCAGCATTAGCCTCATTGCCGTCAATAGCCAGGGGGATGCATGGTGAGGTCTGGGGCTTGGACCCGTTTTTAAAAAGAATGCTGATCTTGGACCAGGTCTCCCCTGTCAATGTTGTCTTATTCATTATGATCTAAAAGGCTAAACTTATCCTAAATCAGCACTCATCAGGAGTCTTACTTTGATAGTCTTTATGAATAAGGGCCCTGGACACTTTATCCTGCCAGAAAGAGGTAGGACATTAACGGTTCCCCCCTCAGCTTGGCCCTCTGATGAGCAAGAGAGACAGACTGGTTGGAGTCTGCTGCTCAACTGCTCTGTCTGGGGGGTCCAACTCTCCAGCCCTCCAACCTCCCACTGCAGGGCTTCTGCCAGCAGCACTGGGACAGACATGGGGAAACAACCTCTCTCATCTAGGGCTGGGCGATATGGCCAAAATATCATATCATGGCATTTTTCCAATTTTGACTTTATGACGGTATTTTATGTTTTTGATTAATAAAAGTTTTACATTTTCTTTATGAGTAGTGGGTGACCCTAGAGTGGCAACACTTATATTCTAAATTATTTAAATGGGTCTTTCTCCATTCTGATTGGTTTATACTGTTCAATTCAACATCAACCTAAAATAATTTCCTGAATTTCCATCAATTTCTGCACTCATTTTTGCACACACTGTATATTTATTTTTTCTATTGTGTTATTGACTGTACGTTTGTTTATTCCATGTGTAACTCTGTGTTGTTGTTTGTGTCGCACTGCTTCGCTTTATATTGGTCAGGTCGCAGTTGTAAGTGGGCACTTTAAATATAGTGTTGTTTGACATGACAACGAATGAAAACGCCATGGATGAGTTATTCTGACAGGGTAGGAACCAAAGTGATGTTCCGTGTTTCCTAGGGGACCCTATAATCTTTGGCTACATTACATTTTTATTCATATAGTCAACATATTCATGCTTTGCCTATTCCTCTGTGATTTGCACAAACAACATGCTGATTATTAGCTAACTACGTTTGCTCTGACTCAGTACTTTTTTAGCTAGCCAGCTAACTAGTGATTAGCATTAGTGGCTAACACAATTTAGCTTAACTTGCTAACAAAATACAAACTAGCTGTTTGCTGATATAAGAAACACTAACTAATATTGTAATTATAAAACACTTGTGGATTTATATTAAGATCAAAGTGGAAACAAGATTGTAGCATGTGCTGCATTGTTTGAGTTTATTTTATTTTTACACAGACAGTGCACATTAATCAACGTTTCAGTAAAAGTGCCGTTTTTAGCCAGCCAGGTCATTTTCAACCGCAGTCCCTGGGCAGGTTATTAAAAACAATAACAATATAGACAATAGCAACATAGGACAAGCAAGACATTGACCATGCAGACTGTATGAAAGTGTCTCTTGGTCAAGCAACAACAAATGCGCTCCTTGAGTGACGGGGTGGGAACAGGTCTGTGTGGAAAGCGGCGTGCAGAGAGCGAGACAGTGGAGAGGGATGACTCAAGTAGTGGAGTGAACTATCAAAATGAACGTTACACACGGTGTATCACCGTTATACCATTATAGGATGTAAAGTGAAAACCCCAACCGCTCCGTGCATCAATACCGGTATATAGTAAAACACAGTATACCGCCCAGCCCTACTCTCAACACAACATCACACACACAGCAGTTAAAAAGGAAAAGCACCCACCTCGGACTCACAGGCTCTATGATTTCAGAAGCAGTACTTGCGGTCTTTGGAGTCTTCTGGTGCATTATAGTTTCTGTGAATGTATTGGAAAATGTCATTCAGTGCAGTCACATTGATTTTCACTCCATGTGCTATGTGTTGCTCATACCGACTCCAGCTGTTATTTACCAATGTAGAGGCCTGTAGCCATCAACCTAAACTGGTCTCAACGATTCAGTAAGTCACTAAAGGCTACGCACACAACCACTCAACATGATGGAAACTACCACAGCATGACTAAGCCTTTCAGGGTAGCCCTGGCTATAGTGACATAAAGAAGCACTTTTCAAATGCATTACATAATGAGATGTGCAAGGTTCAGTTCATTCCGCACATATCTGTGACTAGGCTGATGGATGAGTAGAAACCTTAGCCTCCCCCTCTTCCTAAATCAAGGCTATGAAAAGTATCGGAACTCCCCCACATTGATGCAACATATCTGGGCACTGCTGCTGGCTACTGTCTACTCCTCTAAGTCCTCTGGGATAATTATGACTAACAGAAGCATAGCTATCTCTAAATAAGGTGGGCTGGACATGATGCTTAAAGAAGCTGCCTAGCAGGCAGATAATAAAAGTCTGTTGTTTGCAGGGTTGAGAGAGACTGAAAGCTCAGAGAACTCAGTGATATGGTTGAGGAACCTGTCTTGGGTGAGGAGAGAGATAGTTCTGCTTAACACCATACAACAACCACTTTCCAACTAAACACTTTCCCTGGCTACACTCCACTTGATCAATGTCACAGATGTTATAAGTCTCTCTTATGTCAATCTTCACATGGATACACCTTCCCTCTCTATCACACACACCCACACACATGCACGCATGTACACCCAGGCATGAGTGGCGTGTGTGTAGGTCAGAGTTAGAGATCTCTGTTGTGACAGCTGGACAGTTGACAGGCTCCAATTAAACATTGCGGTGAGGGGGAGACCAATTGAACTAAACAAACAAATATGGTGAGTAGCCTACACTCAAGCAGATCATGTGGAGACCTAGATCTGCAAGGAACAAGTGAACACACAGCAGCCAGCCTGCAAGGCATTGGAGTGCCTGTGTAGGCAAGCATGTGTGTGTGTGTGTGTGTGTGTGTGTGTGTGTGTGTGTGTGTGTGTGTGTGTGTGTGTGTGTGTGTGTGTGTGTGTGTGTGTGTGTGTGTGTGTGTGTGTGTGTGTGGGGGTCTTTAAGGGGGAGCCTATTCCAGAATATCCAACCACTGAACATGTTTAGACTGTTCACTCGTTAAGAAATATGTCAAGGATTCCGCCTGCATGCATAGTGACTTGTCAAAATCTCTCAATCTAAACATGGGATGATGGGCCTGGCTACCTGGTAGAGGAAGCCCAGCCAATAGAGGAGAAGAGAAGCCAGTGTGCACTGCATGCTGGTGACACTCAGACAGCACATACAACAGCACAGAGCAGGCTATCTGTGCATGCACCTCTGTCACCACCACCACTATCCTACTCACTTGGTACTAAGTACAAACACCAATATGTATTATTAGGCTCTAAAGGCCTGACTGCTGATGGTATTGAGGAGATGCAGAGCAGGCTCTGTTCAGATCTTGCTCTGGTCTGCTTGATAGCTGCTGAAGTCTAAAGAGCAGTGGTTGGGGTCGACAGGGGACGCTCTTGAGCCGTCGTGCCATCCTGAGGAAGAGTCTCATCATCACAAGAAAGGAGACTTGGGGAACAGGGGCCAGGGTATACATTCTACACTACATACGTGATGCTGTTCAGTGGTCTGCAGCTTTTGAATAGAAAGGAGAAAACGGCTACCATGCTATCAGGCAGAATGGAAAAACTCAACATAACTGAGATACCGGTCATCTAAAAAGAGCACAGTACTTAATCAACACAGCGTTCGTACTCCATGTGTGTACTACCAGAATGCTTTCAGGGAGTCCATTGAGATGCATCATTTACCCTTTCTAAAATAAAGCTGTTGAAAGTGGTGAACAAACCATCCTTAATCACATAAGACCTCCCGATTACCCTGCAGGAAAAAGACATGTACTAAACTGGCAAAAGCAAATCAATAGCACTGAGATTCTTCCTGTCCTGACAGCTGAATAAAATCCAATCAAAATGCTAGAACACATGTTGAGAGAAAGGGGAATGGAGAGATGGAGAGGCAATGGCAGTGCACGATCAACCAGCCAGCCAACCAGTTTGATGTGAATTTCTCCAATGGAGGTCATTTCTCTGAGCTTCATGTAGTTAACCTTATTGATTAAAGAATGTGTGATGTTGAGGTTCTCAACATCTCCGCTTGCACTGCTCCTCTTCAAAGAGATCTCTTGATGTGCTACATTGAGCAGAATGGCAATGCAATTTACTGTGTTCTTGTAGCTCGCATAAAGAGATTATCTAGATATCATGTATTTCATGTACACTTGATTCCAGAAAACGGGAATCATGTCTGACTAAATCTGTGTCTTAAAATAATACAGTCACAAGGTGAGTGCCCCACTGCCCACACTGGAAATGTTATAACTGGTAGTGTCCCACTGCCTAAACACACTGGTAATGTTATAACTGGTAGTGCCCCACTGCCTAAACACACTGGTAATGTTATAACTGGTAGTGTCCCACTGCCTAAACACACTGGTAATGTTATAACTGGTAGTGCCCCACTGCCTAAACACACTGGTAATGTTATAACTGGTAGTGCCCCACTGCCCACACTGGAAATGTTATAACTGGTAGTGTCCCACTGCCTAAACACACTGGTAATGTTATAACTGGTAGTGTCCCACTGCCTAAACACACTGGTAATGTTATAACTGGTAGTGCCCCACTGCCTAAACACACTGGTAATGTTATAACTGGTAGTGCCCCACTGCCCACACTGGAAATGTTATAACTGGTAGTGTCCCACTGCCTAAACACACTGGTAATGTTATAACTGGTAGTGCCCCACTGCCCACACTGGAAATGTTATAACTGGTAGTGTCCCACTGCCTAAACACACTGGTAATGTTATAACTGGTAGTGCCCCACTGCCTAAACACACTGGTAATGTTATAACTGGTAGTGCCCCACTGCCCACACTGGAAATGTTATAACTGGTAGTGTCCCACTGCCTAAACACACTGGTAATGTTATAACTGGTAGTGTCCCACTGCCTAAACACACTGGTAATGTTATAACTGGTAGTGCCCCACTGCCTAAACACACTGGTAATGTTATAACTGGTAGTGCCCCACTGCCCACACTGGAAATGTTATAACTGGTAGTGTCCCACTGCCTAAACACACTGGTAATGTTATAACTGGTAGTGCCCCACTGCCTAAACACACTGGTAATGTTATAACTGGTAGTGCCCCACTGCCCACACTGGAAATGTTATAACTGGTAGTGCCCCACTGCCCACACTGGAAATGTTATAACTGGTAGTGCCCCACTGCCCAAACTGGTAATGTTATAACTGGTAGTGTCCCACTGCCCAAACACACTGGTAATGTTATAACTGGTAGTGTCCCACTGCCCACACTGGTAATGTTATAACTGGTAGTGTCCCACTGCCTAAACACACTGGTAATGTTATAACTGGTAGTGTCCCACTGCCTAAACACACTGGTAATGTTATAACTGGTAGTGTCCCACTACACAAACACACTGGTAATGTTATAACTGGTAGTGTCCCACTGCCTAAACACACTGGTAATGTTATAACTGGTAGTGCCCCACTACACAAACACACTGGTAATGTTATAACTGGTAGTGCCCCACTGCCCAAACACACTGGTAATGTTATCACTGGTAGTGTCCCACTGCCCAAACACACTAGTAATGTTATAACTGGTAGTGTCCCACTGCCCAAACACACTAGTAATGTTATAACTGGTAGTGTCCCACTGCCTAAACACACTGGTAATGTTATAACTGGTAGTGCCCCACTACACAAACACACTGGTAATGTTATAACTGGTAGTGCCCCACTGCCCAAACACACTGGTAATGTTATAACTGGTAGTGTCCCACTGCCCACACTGGTAATGTTATAACTGGTAGTGTCCCACTGCCTAAACACACTGGTAATGTTATAACTGGTAGTGTCCCACTGCCTAAACACACTGGTAATGTTATAACTGGTAGTGTCCCACTACACAAACACACTGGTAATGTTATAACTGGTAGTGTCCCACTGCCTAAACACACTGGTAATGTTATAACTGGTAGTGTCCCACTGCCCAAACACACTGGTAATGTTATAACTGGTAGTGTCCCACTACACAAACACACTGGTAATGTTATAACTGGTAGTGCCCCACTACACAAACACACTGGTAATGTTATAACTCCTTACTAGTGTGTTTGGGCAGACTCCTTGCTGTCCCCAGTCCACCTGACCGTGCTGCTGCTCCAGTTTCAACTGTTCTGCCTTATTATTATACGACCATGCTGGTCATTTATGAACATTTGAACATCTTGGCCATGTTCTGTTATAATCTCCACCCGGCACAGCCAGAAGAGGACTGGCCACCCCACATAGCCTGGTTCCTCTCTAGGTTTCTTCCTAGGTTTTGGCCTTTCTAGGGAGTTTTTCCTAGCCACCGTGCTTCTACACCTGCATTGCTTGCTGTTTGGGGTTTTAGGCTGGGTTTCTGTACAGCACTTTGAGATATCAGCTGATGTATGAAGGGCTATATAAATAAATTTGATTTGATTTGATTTGATAACTGGTAGTGTCCCACTGCCTAAACACACTGGTAATGTTATAACTGGTAGTGCCCCACAATCTGCTTCTCTTCAGATTGGAGTTAATTAGGTGAATATAATGTGATAATCGACCAAGGCTGAGTTTCGTGGTTTGTTCTTCCAGGGATGCAATGTCCACCCTTGTGGCTGTTCCTGGGGTCAAACTGCTGTTTCGCTTTGAAACTGATATTAAAATAATTATGTGAGTAGGTCACGCTTTAGATATACAAAAACTGATTTCACAAAGAAGAAACAATGTTTGATTGCCTGGTCACAACGATTAATATTCTCTCCGTCAGTCATAGGCAGATGCAAGTTATTGTCATGCAAATGTAAGGCAATTTTTCTCCCTAAGACAACATTTATTTTCCCTTAGAGTCACTGTCATGAGGGCTTTCCCGGGCGCTGTGTGTGTGTGACGGAAAATGAAGATTTGTGAGTGCATCTGCTGGTCCAGAGCTTCGACAGATGAGTAGTCTAGATTCTAGCTGCTTTCAAGGCTTGGGGAAAACGGCGACTGTTATTCAGTCTTGCAGCCAACCACATTGTAATCGGAGCCTTTATCATATATCAACAGCGTTATAGAATATTAACAAGTTAGAAGAATGGATGAAAGAGTAGACTAATCGGTGTCGGAGAGTACATTTAAAACCGTTATTCCAACCCCCTGACCCGGGTAATGCAGTAAAGAACAGAAACAAGTTACATGGTGCAAAATAATCACATTTGTTCTCACGTGTTGGATCGCATTTATGAGACACAAGGCTTAAAATAGGCACTACAATCTGTCTGTCCACTATAATGGACATTTTTATATTCACGCTGTGGAGCACTGCTCTAACTTACCCCTAATAGCAGGTTCACAGTCAAGGTCAGCATGGCGAGTTGATGCTGGGGGAATCATTAGCTATAGATACTGGTCTGTTGATTATTGGAAGTAATTGACAATACGTTGGGATGATAGTCAGTTAAAACTGATTTAATACTGCAGCTTAATAGAGGTCTTATAACATCAACCCAGAACAATGCAATATGAATATATTAGGATTGTCTGGATATCAAACTCAATCAAATTAGTTTAATGAGATGATGACAGCTGCATTATGATTAAAGGTTGACCGTGAGGTCATAGAGTGGATGGTAAAGCCCAGAGCCATACATATGACTCCGGAAAAGCCCAAAACCTGGCTGAAAGGAGCTATGCGTAATTGTGGTTTTACGCACGAGTCTATAAGCTGTACAACCCGTATGCCTACATTTGTCTACACGTTCATTGAAAAGTAACAGGTACCATTGGAAAAATAACAACACTGAAATTCATCCAATCTATTTTTGGGGCATTTTTTCATTCAGCTTAATATCCCACAACCTTGTAATAACAAGCCGTATTATTATCTACATCCTTCTTGTGGCAGACTAGGCTACAATTAATAATTTAGCAGAAGTGTCAAGGCAAAATACACAAAATTGTGCTGGTAGCGATCATCAGCATCGACATCGAAATGTAAAACCAAACTGATCATTTAAAAAAAAACATAGGCTAAACGTTATCACTCACCTTTCGTTTTCAATGGGAGCTGCTGCTGATATTTTAATTCTGATCACACAAGCTGTGATGGTCTTCTCTTCGTTGAGGTGATGGAGTATTCTACTTACATCCACGGAAAATTCTACGAGTACCACGAGAAAGTCTGACGCCGCGTTCATCAAACAATTTAGAGTACTCCTATTTACTCCCAATTCCTATAAAATGTCGGATACCCAATGCCCCCTCATTAATATCCTAAAATCCCTAAAAGCCGATTCTAGGTTTCACACGGCTAATATTAGGTAAAACCACAATAACGAATCTATGCTGAAAATTCAGCGCGCTCAACTTCGGTTGACCGTCAATTTATTTAAATGGTAATAAACATGAGCATGCCTATGATACAGCGAATTCCTTCAGTTTACAGGGTAATGTCCTGTACTATGAATTCGGCAGTAGCCTCACTTGCCATCGGCGGGTAGGCTATCTTCGGTTTGCGTAGCAACCTTGCCGCACAAATGCACACACGCTTTCTCACAGGGCTGCGTTAGACTGTCATGGAAAGCTGCGGCGCACCCCGCCAGCGTACAGTACCGCTAGCAAACCACAGCGTTTAAACCCGGCCCCCTGTACACTTCGGCAGCACGGACTCATTTGCATGGTGCATGTGTTAACTGTTTCAGTGCGGTGCCTCCGAAAAGTTGCTTGGCCATATGCTCTGCTCAGTGTCGTTTGCGGCAATCAAAACAGCCTCCAGTAAAAGTAGGAAGATAGTGTAGAGAACACAATAAAGTCATTATCTTTTGGGATAAATAATTTCCCTTTCCTCTGATTTCATCTCATTCATAGGCTATGGGAAAATATAATTTTATTATTGATTACCAAGGAATGAAATGTCACCATAAAGTGGGTACAATCTTTAAACGCTTTTATATAAGAAAGTATTTAAGGTGTTTCAGTAACATTGGTCTAGCCACCTGATGTTTCAGTTACATTGGTCTAGCCTACCTGATGTTTCAGTTTAAGATGTTTCAGTTACATTGGTCTAGCCTACCTGCATTGAAGACGTTTTCCAAACGTAATCCAAACATATAATACGCCTCTTAGTCTTACACCCATTCTACAATACCGTTAGGCCAGTTCTGGTGCGCATTGGGATTTAAGAAGTCTCAACAATGAAGGATACTTTGAGGGGAGATGCTGGTGCCAATTCTGTTAGAGTACTGCCACCTATAGGCATAACACGGAGCTACTACCTAGTAATAAATGACCCGATACAATAGCCCTACTACAGTCTCACAGGTCTTCAAAAGAAGAAAAACATTGTCTAAGCTACTCAGTTTAGGGAATGAATCAACCATTTGCATTAAAAAATAATAGGCCAGTTTTGAAATGGTGGATTGAAGCCCAATTAAAAATATCTATCATTAAGTATTTTTTGCAAAGTATCTCTTTCTGCTTATCCTCTCTCTCAATAGATAAAGAGAGAGGCAGTGAAAGACAGACAGAAGACAAGCCATTTTTAGACCATTATTGGTCATTGTGATGTGCTTTCCAGGTGAGTAGACACTACCGTGTGCAGTCATATATATTCACAGTGACCCTCTGTTGAGTGCCAGCCATTAGAGGACCCAACAGTGTCGTTGATTGGCTCTGAGATGCATGCTCTTTCTGCTTCTGAGATAATGATCAGGTATAACTTTCACAGCCCTCCGAGTCCCTGTGCTCCCAGGGGGCGACAGAACATTGTTGTTTAAGTAATGAGAAGAGCGCTTAAAACCAGCCTCAGCACTAATTCCCTCCACTCTGCTGCTCCTTATCTGCTTTTTTCCAACAAATCCCTTTAAGTTTATTCTCCCTCTCTGTAAGTGTTCTGGAATCCAGACCCCATTAAGTAGCCATTTTGTTGCACTGCATTAACGCTAATCAATTCCCTCTCCCCATCCCCAAGTCGCCTCTTAGCCACTAGGAAGGTGTCCAACACATCCTGGTCTTTCACATTTGAGTTATTAAAGTACAATCTGATCAACTGTTCCAAGTACTTCTATATTCAGTTGCAATACTGGTAGTTCACTAATGCATTTGCCTCTAACTTTCAGCAAAGAGGGATCTCTTGATCCAACCAACTCCGCTCTATGTTGCCAAAGGAAAAGATACCACTGATTAACTACGTTATTAGGCTACATACTCCTAAATGTGTCTAAATACTTGTGATGATCCAGCACTTTAAAATGGTCATTCTGTTATTGCCACGATAGACTTGAAGACATTAAGGAAAAAGTAGGCTAACCCCATTCTCTTCAGTGAGGAAAAGGAAAACAAGACAGGTTTCTGTCTGCCATCACAAGTATCTGTAAACTGCCAGGAGGTAAAGGACGCAGACCCATCTAGTGTGTGACTGAACTAAAAGCACAGCCCACTTACAGATGGCCTAGGTCAATAGTTGGAGGGCATCCATATTGAAGTCCCACAGCAGTACTACCTAGCTCCTACCACTCAAGACTCAAATGGATCTTTGTCAAGCCACGGCAGAGCAGAGCATGGGTAATCAAATACAGCACCGCTCTTGAATCCATTACTCATAGGCTTGTTTGGAACAAGCAGTGATTTGTTTGATTGGAACATAACTCAATTCATATCGGGTCTGGGAGAGCAGGTGCTGGGTACACTGTCTGTGTAGTATGTACAGTCCTCGTGTGGTTTGGCTAGACGTCTGTGTAATAAAATCAAAGTGTTGGTTTTCATTCAAAACTGTAGATTTTTAAATTAAGAAAAAAGGTACAGACTATGCCAGCTGGTTGAGAGTTAGAGCACCAGAACTCTAAATATTGAAGTTCAATAAGAGTGACCAGTTGGGAACCACGACAGTGGCCAAAAATATGAGGAGGCAGCGATTTAACAAACAGTATGAACATTTTATTTTTAAACGAGAAGATGGTAAAAGTAGTCTCAATATCTTGGCCACCCTCTTATGGGCTAAGGTGGAAATTGTTCTGCAAAAAGGGAAAAAGGTCTTTGTCCAGTTGTTGGGTTTGGGGAAGTCCGTTCCAGGTTGTCCTCTTGCTCTGTGTCACGACTTCGACGTCACCGGCTTTCTAGTCATCACCGATCCGTTTCCTTCTTTCCTTATATTTTGTCTTGATAACGCACACCTGATTTCTATTCCCTTATTATGTTCCTTATTTAACCTCTCGTCTACCTTTCTGTTTTGTCCGTGATTGTTTTGGGTTACTGTGTGTGTTGGAGGGTTTTCTCTTTACGGGATGTTTCCTTGTTGGAGATATTCCGGGTTTTTGTGTTCATATTTTGAGTAAAGACTTTTGTGTTTTTCTCGAACCTGTGTCCTGCACCAGACAACAAACCCAGCACATTGTTACACTCTGCCTACTCCAGAGCTGCCTCCTCTGGGTAAGGCCTGAGGCACAAAGAAATGTTGTGCAGTACAAAGCCTCAATTGTCTTTGAATAAATATTTTAATTTAAGCAATCCATTCCTTGAAAACCACAACGTCTTCTTTGAAATTAGGCGAGTCCAAGCCAATGGAAAATTGTTAAAAAACGGTGCACTCCCTTGATACTTCAGTACATGTCTTCAGTATGATCCGCCAGAGCTCCTCCCCATTTCTGTCTGAGCTGTTCTGCCGTGATGCTGCCTCTGCAAGGCTTCAAATACACGCATCAATATGCAGTGAACCAATGGAAATACATCTTGAATGATTGTACCTGCATTCTCATGAGAGGGGAGTGACAATCGGGTCGCAAGTTGCTCTGTTCTCCTCCTGTTGGTGCACCCCTGTGATTGTTGGCAATGCTCCTATGAAACCACACAGTGACACTCCAAACCAAAACATAAGTGAAATCACGCAAGCCAACTGCTGAAGGAATGCAGAGCAATACTGTTTCCTTATGAATGTAATTTCATCACATCATGACGTATAAGCCATAGTCTACCCCTGGTTTTATGTCGCCTTCAAAACAACTGGGTACTCTGAAAAATTTGAGGTCAAACCGTGATGTCAGTGATCTTCAGGTTCGAAAGTCGGAGCTCTAGAAAGAGGCCAGAGTTCCCAAGTCGGAATTCCGAGTTGGATGACTGTTTAAACCAATATTTCCCAGTCTGAGGTTGTTTTTTCCCCGCACTTTCAGTAGGTCTGAGATTTCCGAGTTCCCAGTCCCGAGTTCACAGTTGCGTCACTAGTGGGATTCTCTAGATAGTAAACATATTTTACATTGGCAAATGGAAATTGCAAATACCTTTACTCTACAGCTGAGATGCATGGAACATGAGCTTGAGCATAGCCGCTGGAAGTAGTTGGGCCAGAAAAAAATGAACGCTTCGCTGAAGATGTCTATGTTGGTCTGCTAATACAGGACTAGTAAAGACCCAGTGCACTACTTTTGTGAAAACATTTACCAGCATTTGTAACTTAAGTCTGATAATTATTTGTACAAAACAGTTCAAATCAAATTACATTTAATGGTCACATGCACGTTTAGAAAATGTTATTGCAGGTGTAGCTAAATGCTTGTGTTTCTAGATCCTACAATATCTAACAATTTTACAACAATACACACAATACACACAAATCTAAAGTAAAGGAATGGAATTAAGAATATATAAATATATGGACGAGCAATGTCAGAGCGGCATAGACTAAGATACAGTAGAATAGGATAGAATACAGTATGTACATATAAGATGAGTAATGCAAAATATGTAAACATTAAAGTGACAAGTGTTCCATTATTAAAGTGGCCAGTGATTTCAAGTCTATGTATATAGAGCAGCAGCCTCTAAGGTGCCTCTATTTAACAGTTGGAAGGCCTTGAGAAAACAGAAGCTGTTTTTCAGTCTCTCGGTCCCAGCTTTGATGCACCTGTACTGACCTCACCTTCTGGATGATAGCGGGGTGAACAGGCCGTGGCTCGGGTGGTTGTTGTCCTTGATGACATTTTTGGCCTTCCTGTGACATCTGGTGCTGTAGGTGTTCTGGAGGGCAGTTAGTTTGAGGGCAGTTAGTTTGAGCCCGGGGGTGATGCGTTGGGCAGACCGCACCACCCTCTGGAGAGCCCAGGATGCTCTCAATTGTGGGTACCTACCGGACAGAAACACAGACAGGGACTCAAAAGGTGCAGGGGAGCACTGCCAGGCTGGCTCTGAGACCACCCACCTACACCACAGTTATACACACACACACACACACACACACACACACACACACACACACACACACACACACACACACACACACACACCACCCACGCTGCCGTGCAGTTATGCAGTCATACAGGTGGCCCATTATCACTAATGGCCCACCCATAGAGGAGTGGAGGCTGCTGAGGCTCATAATAATGGCTGGAATGGAGCAAATTTGAATGGCATCAAACACATGGAAACCATGTGTTTGATGTATTTGATACCATTCCACCTATTCCGCTCCAGCCACTACCATGGGCCCATCCTTCCCAATTAAGGTGCCACCAACCTCCTGTGCCACAGAGAGACCCAGCAGCAGGCCACCACTGACGCCAACCCTACCGCTCACGCAACACTGTCAAGACAGAGGGGGAATTGAGGGATTGAAAGACTGAGAAAGAAAGAGTGAGTTGGAAGGTTTCACAGGTTGTTCACAGAGACTACAAGACTTGTTATAAAACAGCCATGATTGGAACCAAGCCTGTAGTGATTGTTTCAAGAAATAAAGGCCAACCACCATTTTACAGGTATTCTGATTTCACAGCTCTGCTCCATACCACCAGTTGACTCCACTCCTCCTCTCTTCAGGGTGAACGAACCGCCCGCTGTATTGGTTTAAATATAATCTGAAGGTCTGATCTGAGTGCCTAAAACACACGTCTCAATGGAAAGATTTTGAGGGAGATATTGCGATGGAAGGATCTGTGTACGTGTGGGGGTTCATCAACTTAAAGAGAAAAATACGATTAATTTCCTCTGAGAGCCAATCAGAGAGGACAGGGTAATTGCATCTGAGCTGCTCCTTCCAATGTGATGTTGAAGTGTTTATTAGTATTTTGTCCTTGCTCCAAGGCATTTCACAGGCATGGCACAGTTTGGGAACAGAACAAATGTGTGTGTTTGTGTCACAATCTCACACATCTGAATAATGTCATAACAAGATGTTGGAGACAGTTGGACCAAGTTGTCATCGCAGCGAAACGCGGCAGCAGAGGATCAGAAATAGAAGCGAGAGAGAGAGAGAGAGAGAGAGAGAGAGAGAGAGAGAGAGAGAGAGAGAGAGAGAGAGAGAGAGAGAGAGAGAGAGAGAGAGAGAGAGAGAGAGAGAGACAGAGACAGAGAGACAGAGACAGAGGAGGGAAAAGAGAGAGAGGCAGAGAGAGGTGCAGGCAGGCAGGAGATGTGCAGATGGCCCAGCATTCAACACATCAATCAAGCTGTCAGGGGCAGATGAATAATGATGATAAAAAAACAATTAAGTATATGCGCCCACAGCAGTAAGTAATTTACACTCCCACTTAACTGCAAGGAGAGCAAAAATCCAAAATAGGCCATACCTCACAGAAGTTGGAAAGGTTTCGTATCACTCATTAATTCATACTGCATCCCAACACACACACATGCACATAAAGAATTAGCTCAAGTCTTCTTTGCACAATACGTTTCCATTAGATAGTGAGTGGATGGTTTAATAAGATGTTTATCAGAATATGAATCTCAGGAAATTGCTGGATATTTATTTATACGCGGGCCATTCACTCTGCCTGGGCTCTTGATAATGCATTTTCTTTAATTAGACACATTTTCACACTCCACGAGGGATGACCTCTTATTACGGTGGAGGACGCCTGCTCGGCACGCGGTGCAGGCGACACACACACACACATGCAGCAGACTGGCAGGAACAAGATACCACGATGCATCCCAATCATTTCACACGCTCGCCGCTCATCTCATGGCCCAGACCAAATCAAACAAGCCACTATTAAGCAGAACCAAATTGCTTAATGGGGTAATCTCCTGCCGATTTCAAATTTTCCCCCTCCACCATCGGAAATGAGGCATGGTGAGATAGAGGATGCATTGTTTTGCATACTAACAAGGAAACCTTGGATATCCTTATCCTTTGTAATTATAAGAGGATAGGTTCCACTTTGCAATGTTGAAGAAACACATTTACTTCTAGGTTCCTGAGACTTTGTGTGAAAACAAGCCAGTGAATTTATCTAAATGCATCTGTGAAAGATAACAGAAAAACTGGCAACACTCTGAACGGGATAACTGTGTAACTCTGACTTACGCTGTGGATTTGATCACCAATGCACAGTAACAGTTTAAACCTGAATTGGAAACTTAGTGGCACTATAAAACACAGCCTACACAAAATAGTCAGTATAGTCTACACAAAATAGTCAGTATAGCCTAAACAAAATAGTCAGTATAGTCTACACAAAATAGTCAGTATAGTCTACACAAAATAGTCAGTATAGCCTAAACAAAATAGACAGTATAGTCTACACAAAATAGTCAGTATAGTCTACACAAAATAGTCAGTATAGTCTACACAAAATAGACAGTTTAGCCTAAACAAAATAGACAGTATAGCCTACACAAAATAGACAGTTTACAGTATAGCCTACACAAAATAGTCAGTTTAGCCTAAACAAAATAGACAGTTTAGCCTAAACAAAATAGACAGTTTAGCCTAAACAAAATAGACAGTATAGTCTACACAAAATAGACAGTATAGCCTACACAAAATAGTCAGTTTAGCCTACACAAAATAGTCAGTATAGTCTACACAAAATAGTCAGTATAGTCTACACAAAATAGACAGTATAGCCTAAACAAAATAGTCAGTTTAGCCTAAACAAAATAGACAGTATAGCCTACACAAAATAGACAGTATAGTCTACACAAAATAGACAGTATAGTCTACACAAAATAGTCAGTATAGTCTACACAAAATAGACAGTTTAGCCTAAACAAAATAGTCAGTATAGTCTACACAAAATAGTCAGTATAGTCTACACAAAATAGTCAGTATAGTCTACACAAAATAGACAGTATAGTCTACACAAAATAGTCAGTATAGTCTACTAAACAAAATAGACAGTATAGCCTACACAAAATAGTCAGTATAGCCTACACAAAATAGACAGTTTAGCCTAAACAAAATAGTCAGTATAGCCTACACAAAATAGACAGTTTAGCCTAAACAAAATAGTCAGTATAGTCTACACAAAATAGACAGTATAGTCTACACAAAATAGTCAGTATAGTCTACACAAAATAGACAGTTTAGCCTAAACAAAATAGACAGTATAGTCTACACAAAATAGTCAGTATAGTCTACACAAAATAGTCAGTATAGCCTACACAAAATAGACAGTATAGCCTACACAAAATAGTCAGTATAGCCTACACAAAATAGACAGTTTAGCCTAAACAAAATAGTCAGTATAGCCTACACAAAATAGTCAGTTTAGCCTAAACAAAATAGACAGTATAGCCTAAACAAAATAGACAGTATAGCCTACACAAAATAGTCAGTATAGCCTACACAAAATAGACAGTATAGCCTACACAAAATAGTCAGTATAGCCTACACAAAATAGTCAGTATAGCCTACACAAAATAGTCAGTTTAGCCTAAACAAAATAGACAGTATAGCCTACACAAAATAGTCAGTATAGCCTACACAACATAGTCAGTTTAGCCTAAACAAAATAGTCAGTTTAGCCTAAACAAAATAGTCAGTTTAGCAGTAAACAAAATAGTCAGTTTAGCCTAAACAAAATAGTCAGTATAGTCTACACAAAATAGTCAGTATAGTCTACACAAAATAGTCAGTTTAGCCTAAACAAAATAGACAGTATAGTCTACACAAAATAGTCAGTATAGTCTACACAAAATAGACAGTTTAGCCTAAACAAAATAGACAGTATAGTCTACACAAAATAGTCAGTATAGTCTACACAAAATAGACAGTTTAGCCTAAACAAAATAGTCAGTATAGTCTACACAAAATAGACAGTATAGTCTACACAAAATAGTCAGTATAGTCTACACAAAATAGACAGTATAGCCTACACAAAATAGTCAGTATAGTCTACACAAAATAGACAGTATAGTCTACACAAAATAGTCAGTATAGCCTACACAAAATAGTCAGTTTAGCCTAAACAAAATAGTCAGTATAGCCTACACAAAATAGTCAGTATAGTCTACACAAAATAGACAGTTTAGCCTAAACAAAATAGACAGTATAGTCTACACAAAATAGTCAGTATAGTCTACACAAAATAGACAGTATAGTCTACACAAAATAGTCAGTATAGCCTACACAAAATATTCAGTATAGCCTACACAAAATAGACAGTTTAGCCTAAACAAAATAGTCAGTATAGTCTACACAAAATAGTCAGTATAGTCTACACAAAATAGACAGTATAGCCTACACAAAATAGTCAGTATAGTCTACACAAAATAGACAGTTTAGCCTAAACAAAATAGTCAGTATAGTCTACACAAAATAGACAGTATAGTCTACACAAAATAGTCAGTATAGTCTACACAAAATAGTCAGTATAGCCTACACAAAATAGACAGTATAGCCTACACAAAATAGTCAGTATAGCCTACACAAAATAGTCAGTATAGCCTACACAAAATAGTCAGTTTAGCCTACACAAAATAGACAGTTTAGCCTAAACAAAATAGTCAGTATAGCCTACACAAAATAGACAGTATAGCCTACACAAAATAGTCAGTATAGCCTACACAAAATAGTCAGTTTAGCCTAAACAAAATAGTCAGTCTACACAAAATAGCCTAAACAAAATAGACAGTATAGCCTACACAAAATAGTCAGTTTAGCCTAAACAAAAAATAGTCAGTTTAGCCTAAACAAAAAATCTACACAAAATAGTCAAACAAAATAGTCAGTTTAGCCTAAACAAAATAGTCAGTATAGCCTACACAAAATAGTCAGTTTACACAAAGCCTATAACAAAATAGTCAGTTTAGCCTAAACAAAATAGACAGTATAGCCTACACAAAATAGTCAGTTTAGCACAAAATAGTAAGTTTAGCCTAAACAAAATAGTCAGTTTAGCCTACACAAAATAGACAGTATAGCCTACACAAAATAGTCAGTTTAGCCTAAACAAAATAGTCAGTATAGTCTACACAAAATAGACAGTATAGTCTACACAAAATAGTCAGTATAGTCTACACAAAATAGTCAGTATAGCCTAAACAAAATAGTCAGTATAGTCTACACAAAATAGACAGTATAGTCTACACAGCCTAAACAAAATAGACAGTATAGCCTACACAAAATCAGTATAGCCTACACAAAATAGACAGTATAGCCTACACAAAATAGTCAGTTTAGCCTACTAAACAAAATAGACAGTTTAGCCTAAACAAAATAGTCAGTATAGCCTACAGTTTACACAAAATAGTCAGTATAGCCTACACAAAATAGTCAGTATAGCCTACATAGCCTACACAAAATAGTCAGTATAGCCTACACAAAATAGTCAGTATAGTCTACACAAAATAGTCAGTATAGCCTACACAAAATAGTCAGTATAGCCTACACAAAATAGACAGTATAGCCTAAACAAAATAGTCAGTATAGCCTAAACAAAATAGTCTGTATTTATTATGGCTCCCCATTAGTTCCTGCCAAGGCAGCAGCTACTATTCCTGGGGTTTATTATGGCTCCCCATTAGTTCCTGCCAAGACAGCAGCTACTATTCCTGAGGTTTATTATGGTTCCCCATTAGTTCCTGCCAAGGCAGCAGCTACTATTCCTGGGGTTTATTATGGATCCCCATTAGTTCCTGCCAAGGTAGCAGCTACTATTCCTGGGGTTTATTATGGCTCCCCATTAGTTCCTGCCAAGGCAGCAGCTACTATTCCTGGGGTCCAGCAAAATGAAGGCAGTTATATACCATTTTAAAAACATGACAATATAATTCACAAAACATTAAGTTTGTGCCCTCAGGCCACTACTCTACTACCACATACAATTTCTACAATACAAAATCCATGTGTATGTGTGTGTATAGTGCATATGTTATCATGTGTGTGTATGTGTGTGTCTGGGCCTGTGTGTGTGTCTCTTCACAGGCCCCACTGTTCCATAAGGTGTATTTCTATCTGTTTTTTAAATCTGATTCCACTGCTTACATCAGTTACCTGATGTGGAATAGAGTCCCATGTAGTCATGGCTCTATGTAGTACTGTGTGCCTCCAGTAGTCTGTTCGGTACTTGGGGACTGTGAAGAGACCTCTGGTGACATGTCTTGTAGGGTATGCATGTGTTTCTGAGCTGTATGCTAGTAGTTTAAACGGACAGCTTATGCATTCATTATGTCAATACTTCTCACAAATTTGAGCCAGGAACGATTGACAAGCATTTATATTATATTAATGTTAGCTCTCCGTGTATATTTAAGGGCCAGCCGTACTGCCTTGTTCCGAGTCAATTGTATTTTTCCTAAATCCCTCTGCGGCACCTTACCACACGACTGGCCTGTAGTCCAGGTGCGACAAAACTAGGGCCTGTAGGACCTACCTTGTTGATAGTGTTATTAAGAAGGCAGAACAGTGCTTATTATGGACAGACCTCTCCTCATCATAGCTACTGATGTATCAATATGTTTTGACCATGACAGTTTACAATCCAGGGTTACTCTAAGTAATTTAGTCTCTGTAACTCAATTTCCACATTATTCACTGCAAGATTTAGTTGAGGTTTAGGGTTTAGTGAATGATTTGTCCCAAATACAGTGCTTTTAGTTTTTGGAATGTTTAGTAATAATTTGCCACCCATTCTGAAACTGACAGTAGCTTATTGTAAATTATTGCAGTGATTTCACTTGGTGTGGTAGCTGACATGTATAGTGTTGAGTCATCAGCATACAGAGACATGCAGGCTTTACTTAGAGCCAGAGGCAGGTCATTAGTAAAGATTGATAAAAAGTAAGTGGCCTAGAAAGCTGCCCTGGGGAATTCCTGACTCTATCTGGATTACGTTGGAGAGGCTTCCAGTAGGTTATTTGCTTTCAATTGTGTGTTCTGAGCACACACTGTGCAAGCGGCGATGAATGCGGAGACGTCAGGGACCATGGTGGGCCACCAAAATCTTCGTCAAACAAATGCCAGGGTCAGGCGGGACCCTGGCTAACTCCAGGACCATGGAGTGGACCGCACCAGGCACGGACATCCGGTTATCGGGATCACCTTCCCCCCCGGGATTCAGCTGGGAATGCTGTGCCTCCCGGACTTCTTTCCTTATACCCCAGCTGAGTGCCATTGCCAGGCAGGAGGTGGGAAGGATGGTCTCGGACTCTGGGGTAATAGCCGTGGGGCTATAATGGCGAGACAGTGCATCCGGCTTGACATTCTAGGATCCCGGCCGATAAGAGAGGGAGAAGTTGAACCGTGTGAACAGCAGGGCCTATCTAGCTTGCCTGAAGTTGAGGCGTTTGGCGGTGCGGAGATACTCCAGATTTTTGTGGTTGGTCCATACGATGAACGGATGTTCCGCCCCTTCCAGTCAGTGCCTCCATTCCTCCATGCCATCTTCACTGCGAGAACCTCACGATTTCCCACATCATAGTTTTTCTCTGTGGCGTTGAGGTGATGGGAGAAGAAGGCGCAGGGATGTACACTACCGTTCAAATGCTCGCGGTCTCTTAGAAATGTCCTTGCCATACCCTGTGGACGGCGCTTATTTGGAGCCAATTTCTTCCTACAACAGGACAATGACCCAAAGCACAGCTCCAAGCTATGCAATAACTATTTAGGGAAGAAGCAGTCAGCTGGTATTCTGTCTATAATGGAGTGGCCAGCACAGTCACCGGATCTCAACCCTATTGAGCTATTGTGGGAGCAGCTTGACCGTATGGCATGTAAGAAGTGTCCATCAAACCAGTCCAACTTGTGGGAGGTGCTTCAGGAAGCATGGGGTGAAATCTCTTCAGATTATCTCAACAAACTGACAATTAGAATGCCTAAGGTATGCAAGGGTGTTATTGCCGCAAATGGAGGATTCTTTGACAAAAGCAAAGTTTGAAGGACACAATTATTATTTCAATTAAAAATCATTATAACCTTGTCAATGTCTTGACTATATTTCCAATTCATTTTACAGCTAATTTCATGTATGTTTTCAAGGAAAACAAGGACATTTCTAAGAGACCCCAATCTATTGAACGGTGGTGCATCTTCAGGTCCAGGGCAGAACGCTGCGACGCATCAGCCTCCACCAGCCAGGATGGGTGCAGTGGTGAAGGGGTGTTTGAGGTCCCGGAATGCCCGGTCAGCAGAACCTTGGGAGAAGTGAGTGATAACAGGGGATAGCCAGGGTGCTGTAACCCCAGATGAAGCAACGCTAGAAGTTGGTGAAACCCAGGAAAATTTGCAGCTGCACCCTGAATGAAGGCTGGGGCCAATCCACCACCGCTCTCACCTTCCCGGGATCCATCTGGACAGAGATGATGTACCCCAGAAAGGGGATGGTGGAGCGATGGAACTCGCACTTCTCTGCCTTGACAAACAGCTGGTTCTCCAGGAGGCGTTGAAGAACCTGTCGGACATGGAGCACATGTTCTTGGGGGGAGCGGAAGAAGACAAGGATGTCATCAATGTAGACAAAGACGAGCCGGTTCAACATGTCACGGAGAACATCATTTACCAGAGCCTGGAACACAGCAGGGGCGTTGGTGAGGCCAAATGGCCAGACGAAATACTCGCGTTGGCTGCTGGCCGTGTTGAAGGCGGTCTTCCACTCATCACCCTCCTGTATCTGCACCAGGTAGCAGGCGTTACGTAGATCCAGCTTGAAAACAAGGTGGCCCCCTGGAGAGGCTCGAAGGCCGAGGAGATGAGTGGTAGCAGGTAGATAGTTCTTCACTGTTGTGTCATTGAGTCCTCGGTAGTCGATGCACGGGCTCCTGTGCCAGTGGGAGAGGACAAAGGACATATAAATCCTGCAGCTAGGGAGTCCCCAATGTAGGTGTCTATCTCCGGTTTCGAGTACAGTCATCCCCGGTGTGGAGTGGTGCTAGGCCCTGTGTGGCGGTAGTGAAATGGCCCGGGCCTTGTTGAATACCTCCCGAAGGTCCTGGTACTCTGCGGGAATGGTGGGGAGGTCCTGGGCACCTTCCAGAGCCCCCAGGAAGAAGTCCCAGGGCAGGTTGCGCTGACTTCAGACACTGGGCGTGGCAGAACTGATTCCAACCCATGATGGCACCAGTAGACCAGTTGATGAGGGGACTGTGTCACTGGAGCCAGGAGAATGCCAATACCACAGGAATCTGGCGAGACGTGATGAGCAGTTATTGAATAGTCTCGCTGTGATTCCCTGACACCCATAGGTTGATGGGAGTGGTAATATGAGTGACCCGGCCTACAGAGGGTCCGCCCAGCGCTCTAGCAGTCATGGGAGTGGAGAGAGGCTGAGTGGGGATGTTCAGCGTGGAAGCCAGGGTAGCGTCCAAAAAACTCTCATTGGCCCCAGAGTCAATGAGGACCCAAAGAGATTTAGACGCTACCCCACAGCAGAATGGCATAAACAGGGTGTGAGCAAGGGAAGCAGGGAAGTTCTCCATATGGCCCACCAGAGTACTCGCTCCTACCCGTGAGCCTGATCTCTTTAAAGGACAAGAGGACACAAAATGACCAAGAGTCCGGCAATACAGACAACTCTTCGTATTGATCCCGTATTGAGGTTCCGCTGGCGATAGCCCAGCTCTACCTAGTTGCATAGGTTCGGAAAGTGGTGACTCAGCCGTCTCCGGCAACTCTCGGTGAAGGACAGGAGGCCTCGGGTTCTCTCGGCAACGGGATCATCTGGGACTTCCGGGATGATTCGGAGGCAAGGTGGAATCCCTGGACATGCGAGCAAAGTCAAATTTCCTCTCCCTCCGTCGTTCCCTTAGTCGCCCATCGATTTGGATGGTCAAAGTGATGAGGCAATCGAGATCTGTAGGTAACTCCCGAGCAGCAAGCTCGGCCTTGACCTCCTCCGAGATACTGTGCAGGAACATATCGAACAGTGCATCCTGTTTCCAAGCACTCTCCGCTGCAACTGTGCGGAAATCCACCACATAGTCAGCCACACTGCAAGAGTCCTGCCAAAGCTGGATTAGCTCCCGGGCAACTTCTCTCCCGGAGAACGGGGCATACAAAACCTTCTTCACCTCTCCCACAACGCATATGGCTGGCTGCTGTACCCATACAGCAGTAGCCGAGGTGAGAGCCCTCCAGGACATCAGAGTAATGACATAGGCTACCTTGGAGCGATCCGATGGGAAGGAGGAGGCCTGAAGATCGAAAATGAAGGCACACTTAGTTAGAAACGCCTGACAGGTGCTCGACTCTCCATTGAAGTGTTCCGGGGGGGTAAACGGGGCTCCCGAGAAGGTAGAGTGGCCGATGAGATGGCGCTGCAAGCAGCTGGGTTACTGCGGGACTGTGGGTTTACCACCGTGGTATGCTGCCTCCCAGACAACCTGAGGAATTGCTCCAGCAAACTGTTTCCCGGTCATGGCATTCAGCCAACACTTGGACCCCCTCCATAAGGCCACGAAGCAGTTCCTCGTGCCTCCCGATGGTGGCTCCTTGGTAGGAGATGGCGTTGCGCAGCTGTTCCGGGTCTGCTGGCTCTGACATGGCCAGTTCGTACTATCAGGATAAGGTAAGACCCAGATGCAGACCGTGTCGAAGTAACAATGTTTATTACAGCAACAGGGGCAAAGGTACAGGACGGCAGGCAGGCTCAGGCTCAGGGTCAGGGTCAACCCAAGTCAAGAGGTCACCATAACAGCTAGAAAACAAGGAGAAAATAAAATATAATTCATATTGTTAATATTTCTCCAATACCGAACAATAAACACATGATATTTCATTCGTAATGTGATTCATATTATTCTTGTAAATGCAGAATGCTGGCATTCGGTTGTTGAGATTGATGTCTCTATGATCAAATTCATTGATCATTAATAACTGATCACGTTCATTGCCCACCATGCTCCGAGACAAAATCACCACCAGGTTCCCAGACATGAAAACCCTATCTTCTCCTTAATGTCATTTGGTTAATAATATCACACTGACTTAGAAGACAGGGATCGAATAGAGAATGAAGCAATTACATCCGCCACTACATTACATGTCTGTCTGATCTCCTGGGTATGAGAAGAGAGCAGCGTCTCAAGGCAGAGGGTGAGACTGATGAGAGCTTAGCGGCCATGTGTGTCCTGGTTCGCTCTAGACAGGGATTTAGAGGCCTGCCTGCTGCCTGCCTGTCCGTCGAGGAGGCAGCTCCGCTCGGCTCGCATCACATCCATGGTGATACCCTGATACTTTAATCCTGGTTGGCCTTTACCAAGCGCCCCAGCCGGCCCAGCCACCGGCCCATGCAGATAGGAAATGTAGATGGGGGATTGAGGGTGTCAATGGGGAAATGCCAGGATCAGAATGTGACATTGTCATTAACTCTCCTTTGTTCGTCAGTGTGTCAGAGAGCAGGGGGGATGGACGCAGGGGATACGTGACCAAAGGAAATCCGCAGAGACCTTGAGGAGAACCTTACAGGCTATGGAGTAATTGAATTAGACATACAGATATACACACACAGCAGGCACACATGCACACGTACAAGCACACCCGGGCCCATAACCATATTCCAAGCCAAAAAACAGTCTCACAGTACCTCTCTCTCTCTATCTTTCTCTTTCTCTCTCTCTCATAACTCCATGTTGCTGCAGATTTAAGTTTAAATTAGATTCATTCACTCTGAAGCACCACCAAATGTATCTTGCAGGACTTCTGAGCTGCTATCATTATCTATAAAAATAATATAAAATATGTATGTCTAGCCTTTGGATTGCCTCCAAAATTCCTTTTTTCCAAAGACATTTTTCGAGATACTGGATTGGCAATATAATTGTATTTGATGCATGCAAAACAGAGGTAAAATTTTATATAAATGAAATGTTAGTCAATCTAAGTGATGCATCAAATATACCCACTTTGATTACTCATGTATGAATTGGATTGATGATCATCATCCAAAGTAATGTTATTGTCAAATATGCATGATGTAGTAAACAATGCATGGTTTTACCTTGAAGAACAGGTAGATATGATTTACTGACTGCATGTGAGGAACATTCTCATCATCTACAAGAAAAACATATACACTGAACAAAAATATAAATGCAACATGTAATAAAGTGTTGGACCTATGTTTCATGAGTTGAAATAAAAGATCCCAGAAATTTCCATACGCACAAAAACGTATTTGTCTCAAATGCTGTGCACAAATTTGTTTACATCCCTGTTAGTGAGCATTTCTCATTTGCCAAGATAATCCACCCACCTGACAGGTGTGGCATATCAAGAAGCTGCTTAAACAGCATGATCATTACACAGGTGCACCTTGTGCTGGGGACAATAAAAGGCCACTCTAAAATGTGCAGTTTTGTCACACAATGCAATGCCACAGATGTCTCAAGTTTTGAGGGAGCTGACTGCAGGAATGTCCACTAGAGCTGTTGCCAGATCATTTAAAGTTCATTTCTATAAGCAGCCTCCAACGGCCGTTTTAGAGAATTTGGCAGTACGTCCAACCGGCCTCACAATCGCAGACCACTTGTTACCACGCCAGCCCACTTCCGGCTTCTTCACCCAGACAGTCACCCGGACAGCTGATGAAACTGAGGAGTATTTCGGTCTGTAATAAAGCTCTAATTCTGATTGGCTGGGTCTGGCTTCCCAGTGTGTGGGCCTTGCTCACACGTTGGTGGGCCAATGCCCTCCCAGTCCCAACCACTGCTGTGCCCCTTCCCAGTCATGTGAAATCCATAGATTAGGGCCTAATGAATATATTTCAATTGACTGATTTCCTGATATGAACTGTAACTCAGTAAAATAGTTGCAATTGTTGCATGTTGTGTTTATATTTTTGTTCAGTATATATTTACCAATCTTACAAATGTATTATCATCCATAATAATGGCCATTAACACATGTTCCATCAGCCTTTCAGCCATACAGAAAGTACCATCAGAATCCTCAGCACCTGACAGGTCACAAAAACAAGCCTGCATTCTGCCTGACCCTAAACATAACCCTGTGTGTCAGTTGCTGTGTAGGCTCACTCTCCCTGCATGAACAGCTCATGTCCTGTGACGGCCTCTCCCTGACCTGTGTCTCTCCAGGACACAAGAAAACAATCTCCTTTACAACACACATTCCTAAAGCTGCCAATCAGCTCTCTCGACCTGTCTGCTCTGATGTGTGTGTGTGTTTCAAGTTTCACATTTCAAGTTTTATTAGTTGTACAGTATGTACAGGATACGCATGGTATACATTGTCCAACAAAATGATTACCTGCAGGTTCCTTCTAATGCAACAACAACAACAAATAATAAAAGATAAGAATACGAACACAAAGTAAATGTCTCTGTAGAATATAATATATTTTTTGTCTAAGTATAATACAGTACGGCACAATTTATAGTTCAATATTTACACGGGGAGCAGTGTATGAACTGAGCAGTATAATAAGTGTCTAGTAGTAGCAGGTGTGATGTGTGTGAAGCCTGACTGTATATGTGTGTGTATGTCTGTGTGGGTGTGTGTGTGCATGAGTGAGTGCATGTGTGCTAAGGTGTGGAGAGTCAGAGCAGGTGGTCAGTCCAGTTCAAGTGTTCAGCAGTCTGATGGTAGATAGAAACTGTCTCTGAGACTGTTGGTAACAGACCTCATGCTCCGATACCGTCTGCCGGACGGTAAGGGAGAGAACAGCTCATGGCTGGGGTGTGTGTGGGGTCCTTGATGATGCTGCGTACCTTCCTCAGGCACCGTTTTGAGTAGATGTACTGGATATGTGGGATCACGGTCCCAGTGTTGTACTGGATATGTGGAAGCACGGTCCCAGTGTTGTACTGGATACGTGGGAGCACGGTCCCAGTGTTGTACTGGATATGTGGGATCACGGTCCCAGTGTCGTACTGGATATGTGGAAGCATGGTCCCAGTGTTGTACTGGATATGTGGAAGCACGGTCCCAGTGTTGTACTGGATATGTGGGATCACGGTCCCAGTGTTGTACTGGATATGTGGAAGCACGGTCCCAGTGTTGTACTGGATATGTGGAAGCACGGTCCCAGTGTTGTACTGGATGGAAGCACGGTCCCAGTGTTGTACTGGATATGTGGAAGCACGGTCCCAGTGTTGTACTGGATATGTGGAAGCACGGTCCCAGTGTTGTACTGGATATGTGGAAGCACGGTCCCAGTGTTGTACTGGATATGTGGAAGCACGGTCCCAGTGTTGTACTATGTGGAAGCACGGTCCCAGTGTTGTACTGGATATGGGAGCACGGTCCCCTGGATATGTGGGAGCACGGTCCCAGTGTTGTACTGGATATGTGGATCACGGTCCCAGTGTCGTACTGGATATGTGGAAGCATGGTCCCAGTGTTGTACTGGATATGTGGAAGCACGGTCCCAGTGTTGTACTGGATATGTGGGATCACGGTCCCAGTGTTGTACTGGATATGTGGAAGCACGGTCCCAGTGTTGTACTGGATATGTGGAAGTCCCACGGTCCCAGTGTTGTACTGGATATGTGGGAGCATGGTCCCAGTGTACTGGATATGTGGAAGCACGGTCCCAGTGTTGTACTGGATATGTGGGTCCCAGTGTTGTACTGGATATGTGGGAGCATGGTCCCAGCACGGTCCCAGTGTTGTACTGGCACGGTCCCATGTGGGATAGAGCATGGTCCCAGTGTACGTACTGGATATGTGGGAGCATGGTCCCAGTGTTGTACTGGATATGTGGGAGCACGGTCCCAGTGTTGTACTGGATATGTGGAAGCACGGTCCCAGTGTTGTACTGGATATGTGGAAGCACGGTCCCAGTGTTGTACTGGATATGTGGGATCACGGTCCCAGTGTTGTACTGGATATGTGGGATCACGGTCCCAGTGTCGTACTGGATATGTGGAAGCACGGTCCCAGTGTTGTACTGGATATGTGGGATCACGGTCCCAGTGTTGTACTGGATATGTGGAAGCACGGTCCCAGTGTTGTACTGGATATGTGGAAGCACGGTCCCAGTGTTGTACTGGATATGTGGGAGCATGGTCCCAGTGTTGTACTGGATATGTGGGAGCACGGTCCCAGTGTTGTACTGGATATGTGGGAGCATGGTCCCAGTGTCGTATGTGGGAGCACGGTCCCAGTGTTGTACTGGATATGTGGGTCCCAGCATGGTCCCAGTGTTGTACTGGATATGTGGGATCACGGTCCCAGTGTTGTACTGGATATGTGGGATCACGGTCCCAGTGTCGTACTGGATATGTGGAAGCACGGTCCCAGTGTTGTACTGGATATGTGGGATCACGGTCCCAGTGTTGTACTGGATATGTGGAAGCACGGTCCCAGTGTTGTACTGGATATGTGGAACGGCACGGTCCCAGTGTTGTACTGGATATGTGGGAGCATGGTCCCAGTGTTGTACTGGATATGTGGGAGCACGGTCCCAGTGTTGTACTGGATATGTGGGAGCATGGTCCCAGTGTCGTACTGGATATGTGGGAGCATGGTCCCAGTGTTGTACTGGATATGTGGGATCACGGTCCCAGTGTCGTACTGGATATGTGGAAGCACGGTCCCAGTGTTGTACTGGATATGTGGAAGCACGGTCCCAGTGTTGTACTGGATATGTGGAAGCACGGTCCCAGTGTTGTACTGGATAGTGTTGTACGTGGGAGCACGGTCCCAGTGTTGTACTGGATATGTGGGATCACGGTCCCAGTGTCGTACTGGATATGTGGAAGCATGGTCCCAGTGTTGTACTGGATATGTGGAAGCACGGTCCCAGTGTTGTACTGGATATGTGGGATCACGGTCCCAGTGTTGTACTGGATATGTGGAAGCACGGTCCCAGTGTTGTACTGGATATGTGGAAGCACGGTCCCAGTGTTGTACTGGATATGTGGAAGCACGGTCCCAGTGTTGTACTGGATATGTGGAAGCACGGTCCCAGTGTTGTACTGGATACGTGGGAGCACGGTCCCAGTGTTGTACTGGATATGTGGGATCACGGTCCCAGTGTCGTACTGGATATGTGGAAGCATGGTCCCAGTGTTGTACTGGATATGTGGAAGCACGGTCACAGTGTTGTACTGGATATGTGGGATCACGGTCCCAGTGTTGTACTGGATATGTGGAAGCACGGTCCCAGTGTTGTACTGGATATGTGGAAGCACGGTCCCAGTGTTGTACTGGATATGTGGGAGCATGGTCCCAGTGTTGTACTGGATATGTGGGAGCACGGTCCCAGTGTTGTACTGGATATGTGGGAGCATGGTCCCAGTGTCGTACTGGATATGTGGGAGCATGGTCCCAGTGTTGTACTGGATATGTGGGATCACGGTCCCAGTGTCGTACTGGATATGTGGAAGCACGGTCCCAGTGTTGTACTGGATATGTGGAAGCACGGTCCCAGTGTTGTACTGGATATGTGGGATCACGGTCCCAGTGTTGTACTGGATATGTGGAAGCACGGTCCCAGTGTTGTACTGGATATGTGAAAGCACGGTCCCAGTGTTGTACTGGATATGTGGGAGCATGGTCCCAGTGTTGTACTGGATATGTGGGAGCACGGTCCAAGTGTTGTACTGG
Source organism: Oncorhynchus tshawytscha (assembly GCF_018296145.1). NCBI lineage: Eukaryota > Metazoa > Chordata > Actinopteri > Salmoniformes > Salmonidae > Oncorhynchus > Oncorhynchus tshawytscha. The sequence continues at coordinate 70,288,951 of NC_056444.1, read as the reverse complement.
ATATGTGGGAGCACGGTCCCAGTGTTGTACTGGATATGTGGGAGCACGGTCCCAGTGTCGTACTGGATATGTGGAAGCACGGTCCCAGTGTTGTACTGGATATGTGGGAGCATGGTCCCAGTGTTGTACTGGATATGTGGAAGCACGGTCCCAGTGTTGTACTGGATATGTGGAAACACGGTCCCAGTGTTGTACTGGATATGTGGGATCACGGTCCCAGTGTTGTACTGGATATGTGGGATCACGGTCCCAGTGTTGTACTGGATATGTGGGAGCATGGTCCCAGTGTTGTACTGGATATGTGGGATCACGGTCCCAGTGTTGTACTGGATATGTGGGATCACGGTCCCAGTGTCGTACTGGATATGTGGAAGCACGGTCCCAGTGTTGTACTGGATATGTGGGAGCATGGTCCCAGTGTTGTACTGGATATGTGGGAGCACGGTCCCAGTGTTGTACTGGATATGAGGGAGCACGGTCCCAGTGTTGTACTGGATATGTGGGAGCACGGTCCCAGTGTTGTACTGGGCCATCTTCATCACCTGTTGAAAGGCCTTGCGGTCATGGACAGAGCAATTCCTGTACCAGGCCATGATTCAACCTGTCAGGACGATCTCGATGGTGTAGCGGTAGTATTTAGAGAAGACCCAGAGCGGCATGCCGGATTTCTTCAGACGCCTTAGGTAGTAGAGACGCTGTTGCACCCTCTTGACAAGAGTGGTGGTGTTGTTGGTCCAGGACAAGACCTTGGTGATGTGGATACAGAGGAATTTAAACTGCTGACTCACTCTACTGTAGTCCTATTGAAGACAACAATCAACTCCTTTGTTTTGCTGACAATGAGAGAGAGGTTGATGTCATGACACCACAATGCCAGTTCACTTACACTATATATACAAAAGTATGTGGACACCCCTTCAAATTAGTGGATTTGGCTATTTCAGCCAGACCTGTCGCTGACGGGTGTATAAAATTGAGCACACAGCCATGCAATCTCCATAGTCAAGCATTGAGAGTAGAATGGTCTTACTGAAGAGCTCAGTGACATTCAACGTGCCAGCTTTATAGGATGCAACCTTTCCAACAAGTCAGTTCGTCAAATTTCTGCCTTGCTAGAGCTGTCCCGGTCAACTGTAGGTGCTGTTATTTTGAATTGGAAATGTCTAGGAGCAACAACTGCTAGGCCGCAAAGTGGTAGGCCACACAAGCTCACAGAATGGGACCTCTGAGTGCTGAAATCGACTCTTCTCTCTAGCAACACTCCCTACCGAGTTCCAAACTGCCTCTGGAAGCAGTGTCAGCACAAGAACTGTTCGTCTGGCGCTTCATGAAATGGGTTTCCATGGCTTAGTAGCCGTACACAAGCCTAAGATCATAATTTGCAATGCCAAGCGTCGGCTGGAGTGGTGTAAACCTTGCCGCCATTGGATTCTGGAGCAGTGGAAACGCATTCTATGGAGTGATGAATCACGCTTCACCATCTGGCAGTTTGACGGACACATCTGGGTGTAGCAGATGCCCCAATGCCCCAATGCATAGTGCCAACTGTAAAGTTTGGTGGAGAAGGAATAATGGTCTGGGGCTGTTTTTCATGGTTTGGGCTAGGCCCCTTTGTTCCAGTGAATGGAATTATTAATGCTAAAGCATACAATGACATTCTAGACGTCTCTGTGTTTCCAGCTTTGTAGCAACATTTTGGGGAAGGCCCTTCCCTGTTTTAGCATGACAATGCCCCAGTGCACAAAGCGAGGTCCATACAGAATTGGTTTGTCGAGATCGGTGTGGAAGAACTTGACTGGCCAACACAGAGCCCTGACCTGCACCCCATCAAACACCTTTGGGATGATTTGGAACGCCGACTGCGAGCCAGGCCTAATCCCCCAACGTCAGTGCCCAACTTCACTAATGTTCTTGTGGCTGAATGGAAGCTAGTCCCCTCAGTAAAGTTCCAACATCTTGTGGAAAACCTTCCCAGAACAGTGGAGGATACTTTAGCAGCAAAGGGGGGACCAACTCCATTTTATTTTTATTTATATTTTACCTTTATTTAACTAGGTAAGTCAGTGGCAGGGTAGCCTAGTGGTTAGAGCATTGGACTAGTAACTGAAAGGTTGCAAGTTCAAATCCCTGAGCTGACAAGGTACAAATCTGTTGTTCTGCCCCTGAACAAGGCAGGTAACCCACTGTTCCTAGACCGTAATTGAAAATAAGAATTTGTTCTTAACTGACTTGCCTAGTTAAATAAAGGTTAAAAGAACAAATTCCTATTTTCACACGACGGCCTGTTACTAGCCCAACGCTCTAACCACTAGGCTACCCTAGGATTTTGGAATGAGATGTTTGACGAGCAGGTGTCTACATACTTTTGGTCATATAGTGTACCTCCTCCCTGTAGGCTGACTCATCATTGTTGGTTATCAGGCTTACAACCATGGTGTTGTTAGCAAACTTGATGATGGATTTGGTGTCATGCAAAGCCATGCAGTCGTGGGTGAATAAGGAGTAGAGCAGAGGACTGAGGACACACCTCTCGGCCCCTGTGTTAAGAGTCAGTGTGGAGGAGGTGTTGTCGCCAATCCTAGCAGCCTATGGTCTGTCCGTCAGGAGCAGTGTGTGTGTTTGTATGTGTGTGTGTGGGTGGGTGGGTGTACAGCATTGCAACCAGCTGAACCCCTGTAATGTGCCAGCTACAAATATTCCCCTGCCCCAGCACCAGCCCTGAGCACCAAGCACCACCAAACACATGCACACACGCATGGACACACACCAGTGCCAGCCTTGAGCCCTGAGCACCTCCAAACACACTGCTGATGTTGTGGGAAAGGCTCCAACCGACATGATGTCCAAAGACAAGCTAGAGACCATAGCTCCCTGTAAGGTTTTTTACTTCTTACTTTTCTCAGTGTGTCAGCACTCCTTCTGTCTGTGAGGCAGTAGACATCTTGTCACAGGATGTTGTGGTCATGGGAACTGTCAGGTAGAACAGATCTTTTTTTAGCTGTCTAAGTCTAAACCTTGCTTTTGGAAGATGTGGTGAACCACAGAACAAATGCAGCCTTTTATGTGGCTTCTGGACATATGAGTTCCAAATGTTGCAGAATATATAAACGTCTGAGCCATATGACATTGAATACAGATTTATTTTAGGTAATATTATAGTTATGCTTTTGGATATTTCTTTTCACTATTTATTTCTACAGCATTTTCAGAGATAAATCTCTAATTTACAGTACATTGATCAGCCTGAACACAGATTTATGTTCTGTTGTTGTGAGCTTCATTTGCTGCTCTCTTTGGTATAGGGGAAATAATAAGACTTCAAACAAGCTGAGTTCATGTGTCATTTTTGTGAGAGAATATGAATCCTGGGAGTCGTTACAATACCATGAAACTTTATATTTCTATTGGCTAAAGTTCAACCACCACATACAGTGCTCTCCATATTTATTGGGACAGTCACAAATTGGTTTTGTTTTGGCTCTGTACACCAGCACTTTGGATTTGAAATGATACAATGACTATGAGGTTAAAGTGCAGACTGTCAACTTTAATTTGAGGGTATTTTGATTCATATCGGGTTATCCATTTATAAATTACAGTATTGTTTGTACATTGGCTCCATTTTAGGACCAAAAGGATTGGGACAAATTCACTTATGTGTATTAAAGTAGTCAAAAGTTTTAGTCCCATATTCCTAGCACGCAATGATTACATCAAGCTTGTGACTCTACAAACTTTTTGGATGCATTTGCTGTTTGTTTAGGTTGTGTTTCAGATCATTTTGTGCTCACTAGAAATGAATGGTAAATAAGAATAAAATGTGTTTCTAAACACTTGTACATTAATGTGGATGCTACCATGATTACAGATAGTCCTGAATGAATCATGAACAATGATGAGTGAGAAAGTTACAGACCTGATCTTGTCATACTCGTATTGGTAATCATATTTGTTTTAACACACTTGATACTCCTAATTGGATTTACTTGTGATCGGAAAACCCGGAAGTGCGCTTTAAAGCCTATAATCCCCCACAGTGGACCCGTCATAATACCCCAAAAAACTAGCCGGTCAAACACGAAAATGTTTCCAATTGTCTTTCCACCTTTCATTTTTCACATAGTGAATTTTACAAACACCTCAAATGAAAAATGTGTTTGGTGTAGGCTTACCTTGGCGTGATGTTTTGATAACCACGTAGTTCTCCCTTGGATAAGGTGAGTTTTATCAATATATTTGCCTCAATTTATTTCCAAAATGTGAAATTCTAATTAGCAAAGTAGAAGACCTCAGCGAGGCTACAAATTCATGCAGGAAGCTCCTGCATGTAATCTCTAGCTGACACCGTCAGCTACCGTTTACTAGCACAAGCAGAGACCTGTGCCCAATCCTTGACAGCACTTTGCACATCATTTCTGGTCACAACTTGTAAAGTAATTTCTGGTCACAACTTGTAGACTTGTTTACTTTGTTGCTAATATTACTTTGCTACCTGCCAACTTTACGGTTTTAACTTTTAAATGACCGTTTATATTTTTTGTTTTCCCTCGCTCAACTTTTTTTCATTCTACTTTTTCACTCCGGACACTTTATCTGGACGTGGTTCATCAGAACTTTGTAGTCATGGCAGATAATATTCAATTTTTTTGTGACTTTAATATTCAACCTGTTTGGGCTAGGGGGCAGCATTTTCAGGGGGCAGCATTTTCACGTTTGGATGAAAAGCATGCCCAGAGTAAACTGCCTGCTACTTAGTCCCAGTTGCTAATATTAGTAGATTAATTATTATTATACTAATTATAATTATACTATTTATTAGTAGATTTGGATAGAAAACATTCTGAGGTTTCTAAAACTGTTTGAATGATGTCTGTGAGTATAACAGAACTCATATGGCAGGTGAAAACCTGAGAAAAATCCAATCAGAAAGTGGGAAATCTGAGATTTGTAGTTTTTCAATTCTTGGCCTATCGAATACACAGTGTCTATGGGGTCATTTTGCACTTCCTAAGGCTTCCACAAGATGTCAGCAGTCTTTAGAACCTTGTTTGATGCTTCTACTGTAAAGTGGGTGCGAATGAGAGGGGATTGAGTAAGGTCTCTCCCAGAGAGCCACGAGCTGACCATGTGCGTTCACGTGAGAGTGACCTGCGTTCCATCGCATTTCTACAGACAAAGGAATTCTCCGGTTGGAACATTATTGAAGATTTATGATTAAAAAAAACAAAAGATTGATCCTATACTTCGTTTGACATGTTTCTATGAACTGTAATATGATTTTTCGTCTGAACTTTTGCCTGGACCTGCCCGTGAGTTTAGATTGTGTACTGAACGTGCGAACCAAAAGGAGTTATTTGGACATAAATGATGGACTTTATGGAACAAATCAACATTTGTTGTGGAACTGGGATTCCTGGGAGTGAATTCTGAAGCTTTTTTGAAATCGGACACGGTGGTTGGTTTCACGAGAATTTTATTTTAAAATGGTGTCTAATACTTGTATGTTTGAGAAATTTGAATTATGAGATTTCTGTTGATTGAATTTGGCGCCCTGCAATTTCATTGGCTGTTGGCGAGGGGTTCCGCTAGCGGAACAGGGTTCGTTCCCAGACAGGTTAATATTCGCATGTAAAAGTCCACAGACCCACTCCAAAAGGCTTTCGGAGCCATCATCGAATCAGAGGGTTTTGTCCAACATGTCTATGGAAACCTATTCACTGCCACAATCATACTCTGGACCTAGTTTTTTCCAGTGGAATAAATGTTGTGGATCTTAATGTTTTTCCTCATAATCCTGGACTATCAGACCACCATTTTATTATGTTTGCAATCGCAATAAATAATCTGCTCAGACCCCAACCAAGGATCATCAAAAGTCGTGCTATAAATTCTGGGACAAACCAAAGATTCCTAGATGCCCTTCCAGACTCCTTCCGCCTACCCAAGGACATCAGAGTACAACAATCAGTTAACCGCCTAACTGAGGAACTGAATTTAACCTTTTGCAATACCCTAGAGGCAGTCACACCCCTAAAAACAAAAAAATATGTCATAAGAAACTAGCTCCCTGGTATACAGAAAATACCCAAGCCCTGAATCAAGCTTCCAGAAAACTGAAATGGCTGTCACGCCCTGACCATAGAGAGCCCTTGGTAGAGAGCCCATATTTAGGTAGCCATTTCCCCACCTGTGTTTTGTGTGATATTGTTTGTGTGCACATCATGACTTCATGTTTTGTTGTTTCTTCATTGTTTTATTTGTTTCACGGAGATTAAAAATATGTGGAACTATACTCACGCTGCGCCTTGGTCCGCTCATTACGACGATCATGACAGAATATCCCACCACGCAAGGACCAAGCAGCGTGCCATGGAGGAGAAGGTGTTTTGGACATGGGAGGAAATCATGGGAGGACACGAGACCTTCCTTCGAGCCGAGAGAGTGCTGCCTGGGAGTCGATGGAACAATGTGAGGAAGGATACTGGAGAGAGGGGTTAGCAAGGAGTAGGCTGCAGAGCGGGTCATCAGTCCGGTGCCATCTGTGCCAGCTCCACAAACTTCTTTGACGAAAAGATCATAATCGTTAGAAAGCAAATTACGGACTCCTCTTTAAATCTGCGTATTCCTCCAAAGCTCAGTTGTCCTGAGTCTGCACAACTCTGCCAGGACACTCAAGGCTTTTAGTACTATGTCTCTTGACACAAATAATCATGGCCTCTAAACCTTCAAGCTGCATACTGGACCCTATTCCAACTATACTACTGAAAGAGCTGCTTCCTGTGCTTGGCCCTCCTATGTTGAACATAATCAATGGCTCTCTATACACCAGATGTGTACCAAACTGACTAAAAGTGGCAGTAATAAAGGCTCTCTTGAAAAAGATAAACCTTGACCCAGAAAATATAAAAAACTATCGGCCAATATCGAATCTCCCATTCCTCTCAAACAATGTATACGAAATGCTTCTGTCTGGTTTTAGACCCCATCATAGCACTGAGACTGCACTCGGGAAGGTGGTTAATGACCCATTAATGGCGTCAGACCAAGGCTCTGCATCTGTCCTCGTGCTCCTAGACCTTAGTGCTGCTTTTGATACCATCGATCACCACATTCTTTTGGAGATATTGGAAACCCAAATTGGTCTACATGGACAAGTTCTGGTCTGGTTTAGATCTTATCTGCCGGAAAGATGTCAGTTTGTCTCTGTGGATGGTTTGTCTTCGGACAAATCAACTGTAAATGTCGGTGTTCCTCAAGGCTCCGTTTTAGGGCCACTATTGTCTACACTATTTATTTTACCTGTTGGTGACGTCATTCGGAAGCATAATGTTAACTTTCACTGCTATGAGGATGACACACAGCTATACATTTCGATGAAACATGGCGAAGCCCCAAAACTGTCCTCGCTGGTGTGTGTTTCAGACATAAGGAAGTGGATGGCTGCAAATGTTCTACTTTTAAACTCTGACAAATCAGAGATGCTTGTTCTAGGTCCCAAGAAACAAAAAGATCTTCTGTTGAATCTGACAATTAATCATGATGGTTGTACAGTTGTCTCAAAAAAACTGTGAATGACCTCGACATTACTCTGGACCCTGATCTCTCTTTTGACGAACATATCAAGACTATTACATGGACATTTTTTTTTCCATCTACGTAGCATTGCAAAAATCAGAAACTTTCTGTCCAAAAATTATGCAGAAAAATTAATCCAGGCTTTTGTTACTTCTAGGTTAGATTACTGCAATGCTCTACTTTCCAGCTACCCGGGTAAAGAACTAGGTAAACTTCAGTTAGTGCTAAACACGGCTGCTAGAATCTTGACTAGAACCAACATATTTGATCATATTACTCCTGTGCAAGCCTCTCTACACTGGCTTCTTGTTAAGGTAAGGGATGTTTTCAAGGTTTTACTGCTAACCTACAAAGCATTAAATGGGCTTGCGTCTACCTATCTGTCCGATTGGGTCCTGCCGTACATACCTACACGTACGCTACGGTCACAAGATGCAGGCCTCCCAACTGTTCCTAGAATTTCTAAGCAAACAGCTGGAGGCAGAGCTTTCTCCTTTAGAGCTCCATTTTTATGGAACGGTCTGCCTACCCATGTGAGAGATGCAGACTCGGTCTCAACCCTTAAGTCTTTATTGAAGACTCATCTCTTCAGTAGGTCCTATGATTGGGTGTAGTCTGGCCCAGAAGTGTGAAGGTGAACGGAAAGGCTCTGGAGCAACGAACCGCCCTGGCCGGTTCCCCTCTCTCCACTGGGAATCTCTGCCTCTAACTCTATTATAGGGGCTGAGTCACTGGCTTACTGGTGCTCTTCCATGCCGTCCCTAGGAAGGGTGCGTCACTTGAGTGGGTTGAGTCACTGATGTGATCTTCCTGTCTGGGTTGGCACCCCCCTTGGGTTGTGCCGTGGCGGAGATCTTTGTGGGCTATACTCGGCCTTGTCTCAGGATGGTAAGTTGGTGGTTGAAGATATCCCTCTAGTGGTGTGGGGGCTGTTCTTTGGCAAAGTGGGTGGTGTTATATCCTGCCTGTTTGGCCCTGTCCGGGGGTATCATCAGATTGGGCCACAGTGTCTCCTGACCCCTCCTGTTTCAGCCTCCAGTATTTGTGCTGTGGTTGTTTATGTGTCCGGGGACACCACCTAGACCCTCCACTTGGCAAAGTAGACAACGTAGTCCTTGTAACGTTCCAATTATTCAACAATGATATTGAACATGTCTTTGTCTGGAAGTCCTGTTTCCATCCTAAGTGCTTTATCAGACAGCTGTGATGCTGAATACCTGCTGCGGGTATACAGCTGATTCCTCTGTAGAACCTACTACTGCGCTAATGTTTCCTAAAGATGCAACTCAGTGAGAACATTCTGCAACTGTGCAGACAGAAGCCTCCTACATTCTTCATTGGCTGAGGGGCCTGGATCTTTTGCCATGGTGAATGAGTTTGGATCTTCCTCTTCTGCCATGGTGAATGAGTCTGGATCTTCCTCTTCTGCCATGGTGAATGAGTCTGGATCTTTTTCTTCTGCCATGGTGAATGAGTCTGGATCTTCCTCTTCTGCCATGGTGAATGAGTCTGGATGTTCCTATTTTGCCATGGTAAATGAGTCTGGATCTTCTTCTTCCATGGTGGATGAGCTACCCTTTCTGGTAAATACAGGGCCATTTCTCTTTCACAAAGGAAATTGGCAGCTGCAGATCCGAGTGTTTCACTGGGTTTCCGGTCCGCATGTCTGAAAGTAAAAATAAAATGTTTATTTGACTAGCTAGCTAGGTTAATTATGAAAATGGTAACATCTATATTTAAATACCATAACCCATATATTTGACTACAGTAACTGTAAAATGGACTGGGCTTTGGTCTATCTGCAATGGCGCCGACAGAGATGGTCACCTTGCTTCGCGTTCTTAGGAAACTATGCAGTGTTTTCTTTTTTAATGTATAATTTCTTACATTGTTACCCCAGGAAATCTTAAGTCTTATTACATACAGCCAGGAAGAACTATTGGATATAAGATTAACATCAACTTACCAACATTACGACCAGGAATACGACTTTCCCGAAGCAGATCCTCTCTTCTGACCACCCCCCAGGACAATGGATCTAATCCCAGCAGCTGACCGAAAACAACCGCGACGCATAAGAGGCAGATTAATCGGTCTTCTGGTCAGGCTTCATAAAGGGGAACATCGCTCACTTCTCCCGAGTATCCTACTCGTCAAATGTCCAGTCTCTTGACAACAAGATAGACGAAATCCGACCAAAACGCCATCTTGCTCGTCCCGGCTTATAGGCCGAAACTGAAACAGGATGTACAAGTGACGAGAACAATTCAACTCTGGTCTGACCAATAGGAAGCCACACTCCAAGATTTCTTTGATCACATGGACTGGAATATGTTCCGGTCAGCCTCAGAGAACAACATTGATCTGTATGCTGACTCGGTGAGTGCGTTTATAAATAAGTCCATTGGAGATGTCGTACCCACTGTGACTATTAAAACCTACCCTAACCAGAAACCGTGGATGGGTGGTGGCATTCGCGGAAAACTGAAAGAGCGATTCACCGCATTTAACCATGGAAAGAGGTCTGGTGATATGGCTGAATATAAACAGTATAGTTATTCCCTCCGCAAGGCAATCAAACAAGCGAAATGCCAGTACAGGGACAAGGTAGAGTCGCAATTCAATGACTCAGACACAAGACGTATGTGGCAGGGTCTAAAGGAAATCATGGATTACAAAAACAAAAATGGCCAAGTCACGGATACCGACGTCATGCTTCCAGACAAACTAAACACCTTCTTTGCCTGCTTTGAGGATAATACGGTGCCACTGTATTATCCTCAAAGCAGCTCGCTAACAAAGACTGCGGCCCCCTCTCTCCTTCTCAGTGGCTGACGTGAGTAAAACATTTAAACATATTAACCCTCGCAAGGCTGCTGGCCCAGGTGGCATCCCTAGCCGCGTCCTCAGAGCATGTGCAGACCAGCTGGCTGGTGTGTTTACGGACATATTTAATCGCTCCCTATCCCCGTCTGTTGTCCCCATACGCTTCAAGATGGCTACCATTGTTCTTGTACCTAAGAAGGCAAAGATAACTGAACTAAATGACTACCGCCACGTAGCACTCACTTCTGTCATCAGGAAGTGCTTGAGAGGCTAGTCAAGGATCATATCACCGCCACCTTACTGGTCACACTAGACCCAATTCAGTTTGCATACCGCCCCAACAGGTCCACAGAGGACGCAACCACCATCACACTGCACAGTGCCCTATCCCATCTGGACATAAAGAATACCTATGTAAGAACGCTGTTCATTGACTACAGCTCAGCATTCAACACCATAGTACCCTCCAAGCTCATCATTATGCTGGAGGCCCTGGGTCTCAACCCCTCCCTGTGCAACTGGGTCCTGGACTTTCTGACGGGCCGCCCCCAGGTGATGAAGGTAGGAAACAAAATCTCCACTTCGCTGACCCTCAACACTGTGTGCTCAGCCCTCTCCTGTACTCCCTGTTCACCCACGACTACATTGCCATGCACGCCTCCAACTCAATCATCAAGTTTGCAGACAACACAACAGTTGTGGGCTTGATCACCAACAACGACGAGACAGCCTACAGGGAGGAGGTGAGGGCACTCGGAGGGTGGTGTCAGGGAAGCAACCTCTCACTCAACATCAACAAAACAAAGGAGATGATCGTGGACTTCAGGAAACAGCAGAGGGAGTACCCCCCTATCCACATTGAAGGGACAGCAGCGGAGAAGGTGGAAAGTGTTAAGTTCCTGGGCGTACACATCACAGACAAACTGAAATGGTCCAACCACACAGACAGTGTGGTGAAGAAGGTGCAACAACGCCTCTTCAATCTCAGGAGGCTGAAGAAATTTGTCACTTAAAACCCTGACCTTTTACAGATGTATAACCAAGAGCATCCTGTCGGGCTGTATCACAGCCTGGTACAGCAAATGCACCGCCCTCAACCGCAAGGCTCTCCAGAGGGTGATGCGGTCTGCACAACACATCACCGGGGGCAAACTACCGGCCCTCCAGGACACCTACAGCACCCGATGTCACAGGAAGGCCAAAAAGATCATCAAGGACAACAACCACCCGAGCCACTGCCTGTTCACACCACTATCATCCAGAAGGCGAGGTCAGTACAGGTGCATCAAAGCTGGGACCGAGAGATTGAGAAACAGCTTCTATCTCAAGGCCATCAGACTGCTAAACAGCAATCGCTAACTCAGAGAAGCTGCTGCCTACATTGAGACCCAATCACTGGACACTTTAATAAATTGATCACTAGTCACTTTAAACAATGACACTTTAAATAATGCCACTTTAATAATGTTTACATGTCTTACATTACTCATATCACATGTATATATTGTATTTTATAACATCTACTGCACCTTGCCTATGCCGCTCGGCCATCGCTCATCCATATACTTATACAGTATGTACATATTCTTATTAACCCCTTTAGATTTGTGCGTATTAGGTAGTTGTTGGGGAATTGTTAGATTACTTGTTAGATTTGTGTGTATTAGGGAGTTGTTGGAAATTGTTAGATTACTTGTTAGATATTACTGCACTGTTGTAACTAGAAGCACAAGCATTTCATTACACTCACATTAACATCTGCTAACCATGTGTATGTGACCAATAAAGTTTGATGTGATTTGATTTGCACATCTAAAATCCTACGACTGGATGTGGATGGGACATTTCTGCTGGGATGGAGGAATTGCTCAACTAGATGATCAGGACAGTCTAGGGTACTATTTGCTCGAAGAGGTGAAGTATTGCAATGAGCTACTGTATATGCCTGTACTTTTGATTCTAATTGTCAAGAGGAAAATGGAAACCCTCAGCTGTGAGGTCACTGAGGAGGAACAACAGTGGTAGGGGGACTGACATGCAGCGATGGAACATTTTGGGAACTTGCCAGCAGACTACCATTTCTACTGGCCTGGGTAACATTCAGGTCCTACATCTGTGGCATGCAATGTTTGTAAAGGCAAAATGTCACTGCTGTGTCAGGCTAGTTTGGCACATTGTCTACTAGCCATTTCACTGCTGTGTCAGGCTAGTTTGGCACATTATGTACTAGCAAAGTCTGAAAAGTAATAGCCTCGGGCTAGCTTAATTTCCATCCCTGCTGACATGTCTAACTGACTTCACAGGTCATTTGATTAGTCTTATACAACAGATACACTTGTGGAACAAAACCGTTTCTGTGTTTTGCATGGGGAACACATCGAGCCCACAAGTCCTTTGTGAGCTAGCTAGCCAGCTAGCTAACTTTAGCTAATGTAGCTTACTAGCCAACCAAGGTACATAGCACAGTACCATCCTTGCTTCTGATCGATGAAGAGGTTAGCAAAGGCCAGGGTAATTCAAATATTGATAGTAATAAAAAAATGCTAAGGTAGGTAAGATGCTAAAAAACAATACACACAAGAAATACACAATATCAATTATATAAACAGAAACTACAAAAAGGTTATGATATCTACTAGTTATTCTATTTGACTTTACTTGCTAGGGTCCTTGCTACTTGTTTCTGAGGGTTTGCGTGGAGAAATTCTGTGTGATGACGTCAAAGCGTGCGCCAGGATGTGTAGTTCTGTACGATAGCCACATTAGTGGCTTACTAGCATTTCATTTTTGGGGAGTAATTGCAGATAATATCTTCATAAAAGTTACCTGGTCCGAGAGAGATTTACATGGTTATCAAAACGTCAAGCCAGGGTAAGCCTACACCAAACACAGACCTTATGACCTGATGGAAACATGAATGGTGGAAAAACTATTTGAACCATTTCTGTATTTGACCTCCAGATTTTATGGGTATTATGACTCATACCGTGGTACTCCATAGAGTTCACATTAACACGCCAGAGGATATATTGAACTTGGAGCTCTGCTCGGAGTTTACCTCATATTTAGATTTTGGAATTCTGCTTTGCCACTCTTCAAAGTATTAATAGGGGTTACCCCACAGTTTCAGTTAGAATAACCCCTAAAAGATCTTCAAGGAACCTTTTCTTTTTAGAGTAGAGTGTAAATGAGTCTAACAGATGAAAATGCACATTATGGCCTTTTACTTACTTAGTTCTATTCAATGATCAACTAAAAAGGCTAATACATGGCCGAGTGCATGGCTGGCTACTACTGTCTGCATTTATTCCAGACACATATGTAGAGGAAGGTTGGCTAATTCGCTTGCCCCACATATTGTTTCACTATGTGGTGGAGCTAAACTTTCTCTCCCGACACTTATGCCACAACATTTGTACCATCTGAATAACTATCTAGTCTGTGTGGCTAAGTTGGTAGTGCATGGCAGGGTTGTGGGGTCAATTCCCACGGGGGACCAGTACTAAAATATATGCACTCACTACTGTAAGGCGCTCTGGATAAGAGAGTCTGATAAATGACATCATTCTAATTATATTATATATTGCGCTGTAAACATGCCTGGGCGAGAAGAAATAATAATAGCAAGAAGCATAGACTTGGATTGTGACATAACGACAGACATCTTCAGAAACTGAATTATAATAAGGACAGACCAAGTAGGCCTACTAAACAACACCAAGTAGACAGACAAAAAAAACACATGTCTTCTGCAAAGTCTACAGAAAATAACTAGATTGAACAACAATGACAAGCTATGGATACTGATTCATACATGATGTTTGGAGAAGGGGAGACGTGACTGTGAGTGAGTGAAACAGCCCCATGTGTGTCTGTCTGGGGAAATGAGAACAGATGGAGAGCGGCTTTTCTAATCCAATAGTTGCAGCAGGCTCAACCAATACTCTGCCAGTTTATTTACAGGCAGAAGAACTAGCCAACAATAGTTTTTTGGAGCACACAGCGCTTCATTCTGTTTGAGTATGCGTGCTGGCAGCTGAAAATAACATTTCCTGGATCAAGTATAATTACAAAAAATACTTCTGAAAATTCTCCATATCCATTATGACACTCGTTTTGTGCTAACCTTTCACCACTACAATAACAGTGGAGGTTAGCATTTGTTGGGCAGTATGATCAGTGCCGGATTAAGAGATCATAGAAACATTTTTATTATAAATTAAATTATAAATTATAAGTAATTATAAAGCCATTTTAAGATTTGCGATATGGCATTGGATACAGTTGAGCAGAGGCGTTTTTAGGATTTCCACACATAGGGAACATTTGTTAGTAGGTCTCCAACCCCCCCAAAAATTGGCCTTTTAAAAAAGCATTTCATGCTATTCCACATCATTTACACAACAAGACATTAGCTGAATCGTTTTTAAATACCACACAAATGACTGAAATGAGTGGCTACTCTGACAAACTAAAATCAATCTGGTCTTGAATTCAAATAAACAATGGCCCAGGCCAATGAAGTCATAAACACACATACAGTATATTATAGGCTACAGTAGACTGAATACTAAATACAATTTCCAGTGGCACACTGACTCACTAATGATGAAGATTAAACCATAGGCTACAACTCATGGTGATGACCGATGCGCTCCTTAAAACGAGTTACTTTGAAAAACAGTGCAGCTGTTCACAAAAAAATGGTAGTTGTTGAGAACACATTTTTCCTATTGGTTTCTACTAACAGACTTGTCTTCTATTTTCAGTGGTAGGAATTTGCTTTCCAAACTGTTCGTTTTTACCACAATTGTATTTTGAAATTTGCAAAAAGCAAACAGACAGCATCAACAAACCATAGAAATATAATCCATAGATGGCAGTTCTCATTCAAACCAGGACAATCATTGCTAGCGTACCTATGAGTTTAACACTCAAATTGTCAGGGTGAGAAGTTCCAAAACTCTTCCATGGATTATATGGTATGTCTTTGGCCGTGACAAGCTGTATGTTTGGCATGCATGCTGCCCATATTGCGGCCTTACCGACTACAGGCAACCAGTAACTGCAAAAATAAAGGAAACACTTAAGTAAATGAGAGATAGAAAGTATATGTTATGGTGTGTGGGGTGCATTTTCCTGTTCCACTTGTAGAATCTATGCCAAGGCGCATTGAAGCTGTTCTGGCAGCTCGTGGTGGCCCAACACCCTTTTAAGAAATTGCGTTGGTGTTTCATTAATTTTTATCATCCAAATTAATGTAGAGGTGTTTAGAAATATATTCTCTTCTTATTTACAATAAAGTGACTCCAAAATGGCACTACATTACTTACCGTTCATTTCTATTGGGCACAAAATAATCTGAAACAACCAAAACAAATAGCAAATGCATCTAACAAGATTCTAGAGTCACAAGCTTTATGTTATCATTGCGTGCTAGGAATATGAAACTAAATACTAAACTTTCTACCACTTTAATAAACATATTAGTGAATTTGTCCTAATAATTTTGGTCCCCTAAAATGGGGGGACTATGTACAAAAAGTGCTGTCATTTCTACACGGTTCACCTGATATGGATGAAAATAACCTGTGTTACTGTCCCAATACTTTTGAAATCTCACTGTAGTTCATGCTTTTCTAGCCTCTCTATACAGAAGTCCTGCTGTACATTACAACGTGGACACACTAACAGTCATGGGAGGGGATAACATGTATCACTCATTAGCATTATATATTTTTCTTTAGTTATTGGTCATGACGTTGGCCTGGGGGTAGGTTTATGACAGTCATAAATACCTCTCCCCCTTTTTCCTCTCTCTACCCTACTGATGTGACATTTGAAAATCCTTTGGTTAACATAGAGATTCTGGGAACATTAGAAGGTCCGGGGGGAAATTAACTTTGTTCTGGTAATCCGACCAATTGCATATATGCGGTGGTACTTAATGAATATGATGTCAGTTCAGTTGTCATCTGAGACATTCTCATCAATGATAGGATGACATAAACTCTACAGTGGAAAGTCTTCCCAATTGTAGTTATCATATTCACATGGAATTGCTGTTCAATGTAAATGTTTGAGTATAAAATTATTGGTGAAAAGATAAATGTAATTTTAGCTTCCAAATTAGATATTTGGGTTTTCATAAGTTAGGACTCTGCTCAATCAGTGGCCCACCCCTGTGAAGAGACATGGGTTATAAAACTTTTCAAACACACCCTTCTAGCTGCAATATATAAAGCCTTGACGAAAATGTAACCTCCTGTTCCGAGGATGTGAGGACGACGGTCCATACGTTAAAAGGACTAACATGTCAACTACAGAACTAAGCCAACCTCAGCGTGAGCTTTGGTTGCGAATGGTATGAACTTTGAACTCTTATTCACCACAGAAGTGTTACCTCCTAGCCGTTGAGTTAGCAAAAGCAGCTGCAAACGTGGGCTAGGAAAGAACAGACAAGAGTATCCCATCTATCACCCAACGACGTTACTACAACGTATCCAATTTACCACCAGAGACATTCTTCAAAGGACAAAGGACTCGGTTGGGCAACGCGGCCTTCCATCTACCACCAAATAACCGAAGTGCAGCTCAGAATAAATATTTATTGCATTTTCCTTTTCCAAATGGGCGGTAATTTAGAATGCATAAGTGTCACGTTCTGACCATAGTTCTTGTGTGTTTTCCTGGTTTTAGTGTTGGTCAGGACGTGAGCTGGGTGGGCAGTCTATGTTGTGTGTCTAGTTTGTCTGTTTCCTGTCTTTGTGTCTATGCGCCAGATAGGACTGTTTTCGGGTTTTCACATTTGTTGTTTTGTAATTTGAAGTGTTAAGTTGGGATTTATTATTAAAGAAGATGAACACTCACCACGCTGTGCTTTGGTCCTCTCTTTCCCAGGAAGAAAGTCGTTACAGAATCACCCACCAACCAAGGACCAAGCGGCGTGGTAAACAGAAGCAGCAGCAAAAGCAGCAGCAGGAGAAGCAACAGGTGCAGCAGGAGAAGCAGAAGCAGCAGGAGCAACAGCAGCAGCAGTGGGAGAGGCAGCACTATTTGGAGAAGTGGACTTGGGAGGAGATACTAGATATAGGGGAATATTGCCGCCCCCAAAGCCAAGCTGGCGGCAGCGAAAGCAGAGAGGCGGCATTATGAGGAGCTGGCACGGCAGAGCGGCTGGAAGCCCGAGAGGCAGCCCCAAAAATTTCTTGGGGGTGGCACAGTTAGAGTGTGGCATAGTCAAGAGCCAGACCTGAGCCAACTCCCCCTGTTTACCGTAAGGAGCCATTGATGTTATCGGAGCTGTCGGCGAAGCTGAGGGCTGAGTCTGAGAGGGTCAATGAGTTATTGGACAGAATGGAGGAGAGTGAACGGATGGGAGATGAGGAGACAGGTGAGGTGTTAATAGAATTGGGGGAGTGTGAAGAGAGAGAGCAGTTGATTTGGCGTAGTATGCAAGGCATTCGCCCTGAGGTGCGTGTCTCCAGCCCGGTACCACCAGTGCCGGCACCCCGCACCAGGCTGTCTCTCCGTCCCATCAATACATGTGCTCCCACCTGTCCGGCGCTACCAGAGTTTCCGCCCCTCAGTCCAGAGGTGCCAGAGCTCCTCAGTCCAGAGGCGCCAGAGCCCCTCAGTCCAGAGGCGCCAGAGCTTCTCTGTCCAGCGCTGCCAGATCCTTCCTCCTCTCCAGCGAAGCCGGAGTCTCCCGCCTGTCCTGCGCTGCCAGAGCTTCCGCCCCTCAGTCCAGAGGCGCCAGAGCCCCTCAGTCCAGAGGCGCCAGATCTCCTCTGTCCAGCGCCGCCTGAGATACCCAGTCAGCCAGGATCTGCCAGAGCCGCCAGTCAGCCAGGATCTGCCAGAGCCGCCAGTCAGCCAGGATCTGCCGAGTTCCGCCAATCAGCCATGATCTGCCAGAGCCGCCAGTCACCCAGGATCTGCCAGAGCCGCCAGTCAGCATGGAGCTGCCAGAGCCGCCAGTCAGCCAGGATCTGCCAGAGCCGTCAGTCAGCCAGGAGCTGCCAGAGCCGTCAGTCAGCCAGAAGCTGCCAGAGCCGTAACCAGCCTGAGCTACCTCTCAGTCCTGAGCTACCTCTCAGTCCTGCGCTACCTCTCAGTCCTGAGCTACCTCTCAGTCCTAAGCTACCCCTCAGGCCTGAGCTACCCCTCAGTCCTGAGCTACCCCTCAGTCCTGAGCTACCTCAGTCCGGAGCTGCCCCTCAGGCCAGTGGGGCCCTTTGTTAGGGTTCCTAGGCCAAGGTCGGCGGCGAGGGTCTCCACTCAAAGGACGCTAAGGAGGTGGACTAAGACAATGATGGAGTGGGGTCCACGTCCAGCGCCAGAGCCACCACCGCGGACAGATGCCCACCCAGGCCCTCCCCTATAGGTTTAGGTTGTGCGTTCGGAGTCCGCACCCTGGGGGGGGTACTGTCACGTTACAATAAGATACTGTATTTACGATAGAGACATCGCTTCTCCCTTTGTTCCTCAGTCTTCCCGCTCTTTCACTCCAACCCAGCCCCTTTTCTTTGTGTAACCAGCTGTCATATCTGTTCCCTCCTCTAGGGACATTTTCCTTCATGATATAATATGTGATCAAGGTATGATTCATTCTGTGTAGATGTAATTCTGTGTGATTAGTTAGGTATTTAGTAAATAAATAATTAAACACAATTTTGTATTGCTGATTCAACTTGTTAGCCAGGGTTCGTGAAGATAACCAAGAATTTACAACTTTCAGATGAGACTGAAATAAGGTGACGATTAATATTGACTGCTATTGATGTTAAATATTACTAGGTCTTTAAGAGTATATTCGGAAGACAAAAGTTCTATAAATATTATTTCGTGGTGCCCCAACTTTCTAGTAAATTACATTTACATGATTAGCTCAATCAGGTAATATGAATTACAGAGAAAGGATTTTATAGAATAGCATGTCATATCACTTAATCCGGCATAGGCAAAGACACGACATTGTGCACTCTATGCTGTGTTCAGTGCCGTTTTAGTATGTAAATCTTGGTGGGGCAAACTAAAAAAATTATGTTTTAGATGCATGCCAGCAAAGTCACTACACAACACAGCACTAAACAATACGTTAATTGGACTATAACGGTGACAAACGGTGCCCACACACTGTTAGAGCCTACATAAAGCTGTCCCAACAGCAGAGTCCCAACAGCAGTCCCAAAACCTTACCACTGTTACACCTGGCTATCAGCGGAGCCTTGTCGGGCAGCAAAATAGCCTTATTTACTGCCTTTAAAAAAAACATAGCTGATATGGCTGACTTGCTTAAACAAATGTGGTTTGTACTGACAATTGAGGTGTACAAACTATAGAATAAGGGGACGACGAGCGGATAAGAGGCCATCCGTAATTTCGATTAAGACATTAATGAGCTAGCTAGGATGGACATAGTCAATATAACTATTTGTTCAGCACTTTTGAAATGTACAGCGACAGAATTCAGAACATGGGCCGTTCTTACAGTATTCTTCCTGTACACCAAGTTAGAACCATAGGATTAATAAAGCTGGCATAAAAGCAGACAATGAAAGTTCTTAGAATGTTCGATGATAACATTTCTCTAAAACAGGCTGTAGGCTACATTTGTACCACCAAGTCAGAACAGTAGGCTAAGTTATGAGGGGAAAAAATACCAAATTATTAAGGTGAGGCACATGGTCCACTAACAGCTTATTACACAACATACACTTAGTATTACTTTCTCAGCTACAGTATACATATCTCCCTGGAATATTACATAATTTATGCAGCAGCATACAATATATTTTTGGACTCACCTTGTTGTGCTGTGCTCACTTGAACAGGAAAGTGGCATGGCGGGTCCTTTGTGGGCAAATTCTGTCATCAAACTTTGTCATCAAAGTCTGGTATTCTCTGGATTTAAGTTGCTTCAAGACAACTGAGAACTTGGAAAAACAAGGTCAAATCATGATGTTTGTGATCTTCAGGTTGGAGCTCTAGAAAGATTTAAAAAACAGGTAAAAATACACCTTATGGAACAGCGGGGACTGTGAAGAGACACACAAAGGTACAGACACAAGAGTACACACACAAGCACTAGCACACACACTCTACACACACGTAGATTGTTGTATGGTGGTATTATATATTTTGTTTTGTAGATACGTAGTGGTGTAATAATGTTATATGATGTACTGTTTTATCTTTTGTTTTATATATAATGTAAATACTTTAATGTGTTTGGACCCTAGGAGGAGGAGGAAGTGGTGTAGGAGGAGGAGGATGTGGTGTAGGAGGAGGAGGATGTGGTGGAGGAGGAGGAAGTGGTGTAGGAGGAGAAAATAGTGTAGGAGGAGGAGGAGGAGGAAGTGGTGTAGGAGGAGGAAGTGGTGTAGGAGGAGGAGGAAGTGGTGTAGGAGGAGGAGGAAGTGGTGTAGGAGGAGGAGGATGTGGTGGAGGAGGAGGAAGTGGTGTAGGAGGAGAAAATGGTGTAGGAGGAGGAGGAGGAGGAAGTGGTGTAGGAGGAGGAAGTGGTGTAGGAAGAGGAGGAAGAAATGGTGTAGGATTGGGAGGATGAAGTGGTGTAGGAGGAGGAGGTGGAGGAGGAAGTGATGTAGGAGGAGGGGGAGGAAGTGATGTAGGAGGAGGTGGTGTAGGAGGAGGTGGTGTAGGAGGAGGAAGAGGAAGTGGTGTAAGAGGAGGAGGAAGTGGTTTAGGAGGAGGAGGAAGTGGTGTAGAAGGAGGAGGATGAAGTGGTGTAGGAGGGGGGGAGGAAGTGGTGTAGGAGGAGGAGGAGGAAATGGTGTAGGAGGAGGATGAAGTGGTGTAGGAGGAGGGGGAGGAAGTGGTGCAGGAGGAGGAGGAATTGGTGCAGGAGGAGGGGGAGGAAGTCAGCAGGATAGCCTTATTTACGGTCTGCAGTCCAGAGCCTCCAGCGGCAGTCGGCAATCCAGAGCCTCCGGCGATGATCCACGGTGCGGTTCCTCTGGGCATTCTAGTTTGTCTATTTCTTTGTTGGCCGGGTATGGTTCCCATCAGAGGCAGCTGTCTATCGTTGTCTCTGATTGGGGATCATACTTAGGCAGTCCTTTTTCCCACCTTCAGTTGTGGGATCTTGTTTTTGCATAGTTGCTGTCTAGCCCTGCAGAACTTTACGTTTCGTTTTGTATTTTGTTTTTGGTGTTGATTTTAAACAAAAGTAAGATGTTCGCCTACGACGCTGCACCTGGGTCTAATTCATCGAACAAACGTAACAAATGTAGTCATTCAGAACAGATTCACATGATCACCAAAGACAAAAAGGCACGATGTGCCACCTGAATGGAGCCAGCTACTGCTGTTACGGGACAAAACACAAGGCCTGTTGGAGTTTCTATGCTGATTGAGACAACATCTAAGAGTAATTACTAATCACCACTCTGTCCTCTAACCAGCTAATTCATAGGGAGTAAATTAATCATTGATACCGAACTGATGATCATATTTACTCTTCACATTGAAATACATTTTACTAACCTTGTGTCTGCCTTACAATCTAGTGGCACAGAAGAATCTACAATGCCAGAAGGAGCGCTGAATAGGGTAGCGTCCCTTATGGCGCCCTATTCCCAATATAGTGCACTGTAAAAGTAGTTAATGTTAATGGAATAGGGTGCCATTTGGGATGCAGTCATAGAATTATCACTACTGCTCACTACTGACAGAATAAGCTGCCAGTCAAACAGTGCACCTGCAGTTGTGCTGATTTGTCTGTAAGCTTCCGAATGCTGATTGATACTTGGCTGAAGCCTTAAGCATATGATTGACACCACATGATTACCGTTCACACATGACTGCCTCTTCCTGCCAGACCATCTCTCTATGGTCCATCATCATGTGACTACACGTGGATTCGCTAACAGTCAGGGATGGGCTGTCTGTCTGTCAGGGATGACCTGTCTGTCTGTCAGGGATGGGCTGTCTGTCTGTTTGGAATGGGCTGTCTATCTGTCTGTCAGGGATGGGCTGTCTGTCTGTCAGGGATGGGCTGTCTGTCAATCAGGGATGGCCTGTCTGTCTATCAGGGATGGTCTATCTGTCTGTCTGTCTGTCTGTCTGTCTGGGATGGGCTGTCTATAAGTCAGGAATGGGCTTTCTGTCAGGGTTGGCCTGTCTGTCAGTCTGGCAGGGATGGCCTGTCTGTCAGTCTGTTAGGGATGGCCTGTCTGTCAGTCTGTTAGGGATGGCCTGGCTGTCAGTCTGTCAGGGATGGGCTATCTGTCTTTCAGTCTGTCAGGGATGGGCTATCTGTCTGTCAGTCTGTCAGGGATGGCCTGTCTGTCTGTCAGTCTGTCAGGGATGGCTATCTGTCTGTCAGTCTGTCAGGGATGGGCTATCTGTCTGTCAGGGATGGGCTATCTGTCTGTCAGTCTGTCAGGGATGGGCTATCTGTCTGTCAGTCTGTCAGGGATGGCCTATCTGTTTGTCAGTCTGTCAGGGATGGGCTATCTGTCTGTCAGTCTGTCAGGGATGGGCTATCTGTCTGTCAGTCTGTCAGGGATGGCCTATCTGTCTGTCAGTCTGTCAGGGATGGCCTGTCTGTCTGTCAGTCTGTCAGGGATGGCCTGTCTGTCTGTCAGTCTGTCAGGGATGGGCTTTCTGTCTGTCAGTCTGTCAGGGATGGGCTATCTGTCTGTCAGTCTGTCAGGGATGGGCTATCTGTCTGTCAGTCTGTCAGGGATGGGCTATCTGTCTGTCAGTCTGTCAGGGATGGGCTATCTGTCTGTCAGTCTGTCAGGGATGGGCTATGTGTCTGTCAGTCTGTCAGGGATGGGCTATCTGTCTGTCAGTCTGTCAGGGATGGGCTATCTGTCTGTCAGTCTGTCAGGGATGGGCTATCTGTCTGTCAGTCTGTCAGGGATGGGCTATCTGTCTGTCAGTCTGTCAGGGATGGGCTATCTGTCTGTCAGTCTGTCAGGGATGGGCTATCTGTCTGTCAGTCTGTCAGGGATGGGCTATCTGTCTGTCCGTCTGTCAGTGATGGGCTATCTGTCTGTCAGTCTGTCAGGGATGGGCTATCTGTCTGTCAGTCTGTCAGGGATGGCCTGTCTGTCCGTCTGTCAGTGATGACCTGTCTGTCTGTATTCACTGATAGACCTCTCAGATGGATTATTTACCCATGAAGATATACAGTTGGTTACCAGTTCGGATGCATTGAAGATGCATACCTTTCATTGTACCAGCAAGCTGCATTGAGAAAACATTCTCATTTTTAGGACAATGATCTTTGGAAGCCAGCATAGGGATGTAGGGTAGCTCGGTAATATGTTGTGGATCATCCCCAAACACGAACACACCCCTGTATTAGATCATCATTAACAAGGAAACTCCTGGTTATGAAAGCACAACAAGTGTGTAGATGTGTAGGCCTATATATGTTCACTTTAATTGTGTAGGCTTATGTTCACTTCATGGGTTGAGATTGTAGTGGAACTGCAATATAGACAATGGCACACACCTTAAGACCCAATGTTAATGGAGAATCCATAGGGCCATGTTCCTAATGTAGCAGAACAAAAGAGACGGAGTGATAGACCCAATGAGCCACCATAAATGAAAATGGTGACACACACATTCCCCTTTCAATGAAAAAGGCTGCAGTGAACATCAAGAATAGCTACATACTATGTATTATGTGGGATTTTTTCTATTGAGATTTGCAGCACACTGTAGGTGTTACTTTAGTCAAGAATTCTTGCTGTTCTTCTTAATAGAACAAGTTCATATCGGTTATCAGTAAATCACTATGTGTGAAAATGTTTGTGAAGACAAAGTACATGGTTAAAAAAGTCAAGGTAATAATGTACTGATGTATTTCTGAGGGAAAACACTAAGAAAGCCAAGCCAATTACCTAAGTGTTCCACGGTTTCCATTTTGTGTCAGTTGCATCCCTGTGGCTGAGGTAAAAAGAAACAGCAGCTAGGGCACACCGCTACGCTGCTGACCATGGAGTCAATTATCCTCCCTCTGTTAGCCCCAGTGTCCCTCCTCCTCACCCTCCTCCTCCCCAGTCCTCCTCTCCCTCCTCCTCCCTCCTCTTCCCCCTCTCCTCCCCACCTCTCCCCCACCTCCTTCCTCTCTCGCCCCCGTCCTCCCCACTCCTCCGCTCCCCCTCCTGCTCCCTCCTGCCCATCCTCTTCCCCAGTCCTCCTCCCCCTCCTCCTCCCTCTCCTTCTCCCATCTGTGGAGCAGATAGAATTGGATCATAATTTGATCATAATTGGATCACTCAGAGGAATGATGATGACATGCCCTTGGCTGTAGAAAGGTTTTATGGAACCTCCGTATCACACACTGGTCTCCCTGAGGTTCACATACACACACACAACCATATGCAGGGTTCATTTCCTAGTCTAACCTTTGAAGAAGCTGGATGTAAGCAGTTACATGCATTAAAGATAGATAGTCTCTCATAGCAAAGATTAACATTGACAATGGAACTGCATACCTAAAATAGCAAAATAAGGATGTTTGGTGAACATGTAGGCCTAAACGTAACATAGCAGGAGGAGTAGAAAGAACGGGCAATAGAGATGACCGACCCATGGAGCAGACTGATTGTATTCATACGCTGTAAAGTGAATGAGAGGTGAATCTTTGTAGGCTATGACTTCAGAGTTCAGGTCCTTCCCTGCCAACTCACCACCTTAACCTCACCTCACCTACCTCCTGAGCAGCAAGAGTTTAGGGTTGCCAAGCAACTGTCATCCATGAGCCCTGCTATGTTGCTGTTCCATACAGAAGTGTTCACAGCTGGGGTTCACTGGAGCCTGGATGGACTGGCTGGCTAGCTGGCTGCTGGGGCAAAACTGAGTCAGTGTGGTCCTTTGGCCCTGGACACATGTTAACAAAGATATTTATAACTAAAGTAACACTAGGTTTCCTCTTTCATCTGCGATAATATATATGTGGTGAAGAATAAGAT
Source organism: Oncorhynchus tshawytscha (assembly GCF_018296145.1). NCBI lineage: Eukaryota > Metazoa > Chordata > Actinopteri > Salmoniformes > Salmonidae > Oncorhynchus > Oncorhynchus tshawytscha. The sequence goes on along the minus strand of NC_056444.1, from coordinate 70,263,593 downwards.
GTTTACCTTGTAAGGGTCAGCTGGCTAGAGGCTAGCCGGGAAGTAAGCTGTCCCCAGGGGTGGGCGGACGTGGCTGGGACAGGAAGGAGAAGGCAGTTTAGCCAGGAGGTTAAAATTTTGTTGCTAATGTGTCACTGTTTAACCTGAGGTATTGAAATGTATTGTTGATGAAGCCAAATCACATTAATGGTTGAAATAAATGCTTTTTATGGGTGCTGAACTACCAAGAAATCCATCTGCGATTTTTTAAATTCTAAAAGACAAATCTCTTTTTTCAACATTAGCATTTCCCTGACTACAGTAAGCCTGGGAACTGCATTAGTGTAGATCCTCTAAATAACATGGTTATGTGGGCAATTACACAAAGTGTGGAGTGAGTCTTTTTAGAAGTAAAAGCTTGATAGTGTTTTAGTGAATTGGATTTGATCATTCAGTTATAACCCACTTCAGCCTCCGTAGGGGCATTAACCCCAAACTGGCACCTCACTCAGGAAAGGGGACGGGGAGGAGAAATGGGGGAAGTGGGACAGGTGGTGGGGGACTTGACAACAAGGGGTATGTTTAATGTAAAAATGGACGGTAAACATTCACTGCATCCATTTTCAACAGCTGACATTTATTGACATTTAGGGCCCCTCCAAGTCTCTCACAATGTAAACAACCTGGGAGACACATGACAAGTCAGATGGTTACTAAAGAAACGGAAACACAAATAAAACATTTCTCTACTTTCTATTTCAGCAGGAGTAACAACGTAAAATGTTCTTTCCATGTGAAAACAGTACGGCCTAAGAAGTAGTAGGCCTAGATCCTCTGTGAAGGGCATTTCTTAGTTTGTAATCACAAAACTGGTTCCAGTCTTCTGGTAAATATCAGTAGATGAGAACATGTGACTGTACATAATTCTAATGTTTACAAAGCTTGTAAAAAGGTTGTTCAAGGTCTACCTTTAGGCACCGATTTGTCTTTTAACTGTGTTTTGGTTGTATATGGTTACTCTACTCTGTTGCTACGGAACTGTGGTGTAGGCAAACCAAGCATCCAGATGTGCTGTGCAGTCCTGTGGTGTGTGTGCTTGTGCGTGTGTGTGCTCTTACCATAGGCCTCTCGACACAGAGTTGACAGGTTTATTTGTTTCTCCTGGCCCCTGGCTGTGGCCCTGGACTCCCTCTTGGGCTTTTTCAGTGTGAAACCAAATCCCTTAATTAATCCACTAAACAACCTTTCTACCATTAAAGCAATTACACTATTAGCAGCCATGAGGTCTGCAGCACTGAGAATAGGGATGGGTGACCTGCACCCCGACAGTGTTGTTGTTTCAGGCTCTGTGACTCCATGACACCCCATCTTCCAAGGTTTCCATCGGAGAGAGAAGGGGCCTCTTGGGATTCTTTCTCTCTCTCTCTCTCTCTCTCTCTCTCTCTCTCTCTCTCTCTCTCTCTCTCTCTCTACAACACTCCATTGTGTAAAAAGCCAGTAGCAGCTTCCTTGTGGCACTCCACCCCTTCAATGCAAATTTTTAAAAAATGGCAATGTAAATATACAACTATTTGGGTTGCTTATTTCTTCAATTTTCTAATTCAGTTTCTAATAACAGCAGCATTACACAACATTGAATGAGAACATCCACTTAGATTTGAACAGTCAGAGGGATACTTACACTAGCATGACGAATGTGTGTAAATGGTACATGGCTGTGGCAGTGTTCATATCACTCTATTTCCCTTGTCTGTTTCTCTCTCCTTTCCTCCCTGGTGTTAACCCCACAGGAAGAGCTCTACCATTAGTCACAAAGGGATCGGAGCTGAGCGATCGCCGTGGGAGACTGATGCTACAGTGGTTCATTCCCCAGGTTGGTAACCACTTCATATAACCATGTGGGAATGTATCTACCCAGCCAGTGGAGTCATTTGTCTTTCCAACCAAATCTAAAATGTAGGGAGGTCAAAGTGGTCAGTCATAGGGATGGTTACTTGAACAGATCAACAGATCAGGAGCCACTGGTAAGGAGGTACTGTTCAATCTCAGTAAAAATGAACCACGCAAAGGTGCTGAGGAGTCCAGAGCGGGGAAACTAAAATGAGTAACACTTCAGACTGTGTGTGGCCTGTGAATTTAAATGTATACTTTGCTCTTTATGTTTCTGTCCCTGAACATCTCCTGCAGTGCTTTGGGCTATGAATTGGCCCACCTGCATTTCTAGACCACTCTGAAATGATTTTCATCCAAACAGGCCGACGACCCTGCTATCCCTGAAACACTTGCTTTCAGCAGGCAGCCGCTCTCAAAAACTGGTAAGTGTACCATTGTGTTGACCTCCCTGCTGTGTTTTATAGGCCCCTAATGGAATACAATATTAGACTATTTGAAATCACAAAACAGGCATAAATCTTCATCCACCTCCCGAGTGGTGCTGTGGTCTAGTGGCACAGTGCCAGCTGTGCCACTAGAGATTTTGGGTTTGAGTCCAGGGGCGGTGCACAATTGGCCCAGCGTTGTCTGGGTTAGGGGAAGGTTTGTCCGGCAGGGATGTTCTTGTCCCATCACGCACTAGTGACTCCTGTGATTGGCCGGGTGCAGTGCATGGTCGCCAGGTGTATGGTGTTTCCTCTGACACATTGGTGCGGCTGGCTTCCGGGTTAAATGGGCATTGTGTCAAGAAGCAGTGCGGCTTGGTTGGGTTTTGTTTCGGAGGACGCACGGCTCTCGACCTTCGCCTCTCCCGAGTCCGTAGGGGAGTTGCAGCGATGAGACAAGACTGTAACTACCAATTGGATACCATGAAAAAGGGGTTAAAACATATATATATATATATATATATATATATATATGTGTATATTATAATAAATACAAATAAATATTTATTCATCCAATGTCTCAGAATGAATTTATTTCACATGACAGACAAAAACATTTCTTCATATTTTACATGTCACAAATATCCTTCCCCCCTGATACCTGAATGTGTGAGTGAGTGTGACCTGTGGTCTCCGCCCTCCAATAATGGCACATCAGCATTGTCTGCCCCCCCAACCCCTCTTTTACGCTGCTGCTACTCTCTGTTTATCATATATGCATAGTCACTTTAACCATATCTACATATATATGCTACCTCAATCAGCCTGACTAACCGGTGTCTGTATGTAGCCTCGCTACTTTTATAGCCTCGCTACTGTATACAGCCTCGCTACTGTTTTTCACTGTCTTTTAACTGTTGTTTTTATTTCTTTACTTACCTTTTGTTCACCTAATACCTTTATTGGCCTTGCAGACAGACAAGGGCTGTGTCTGAAAGGCCACCCCAGTCTCTCTATATTCAAACACAGTGCACTACAGGGAATAGGGTGGCATTTCAGACACACTGAGGAGAGCTCCTCTGCAGTGCTCTCTAGCCTCAATCAGAGGGGCTTGATTTGATTAAGTCTTGAGCTCTGTGATTTTAAGTGGATCCCATTGTAAATCGATGCTGCATGACAGTACTCCTGTAAGGCAGTCAGTGGGGGTTTAAAGGGTGCTGAATGACAGTACTCCTGTTAGGCAGTCAGTGGGGGTTTAAAGGGTGCTGAATGACAGTACTCCTGTAAGGCAGTCAGTGGGGGTTTAAAGGGTGCTGAATGACAGTACTCCTGTAAGGCAGTCAGTGGGGGTTTAAAGGGTGCTGAATGACAGTACTCCTGTAAGGCAGTCAGTGGGGGTTTAAAGGGTGCGCCAAGGATAAGTGTACGCACCGCCTGGCAAGCTAATAACAGTCAGCCTGAATCCAACTCTCCTGAAAGGCTCATTTAACCCTCTATCTCCTCCCAGAATGGGAATTTCATTTGCTGGCTGTTTAATGTACTAGTGAAACCTTAATGAAATTTGAAAGCAGGCTGGGGAGGAGAAAGGAGCTGGGAGGGGCAGTGGGGTAACGACATTGGCATAAATGGTTATTTCTAGCAAAACTCTGGATAGGAAGAGAATGAGCTGCTTCTTTTAATTCTGTCCCCAGCCACCAGGCCATAGAGGGACTCGTCTGGGACATCTTGGGCCCGATCAGAGCAGTCTCTGATGGGACTAACAAATGCCAGAAGCCCTTGGTTTTATCTCCCGGAGCAGGGGGACTTTGTTAGCCCCTCTATAATATAGTGAATGCAGGCATAGCTCTAATTTAATTTACTGGGCTGCCTCACCTGCCACCATTGTTACCCCATAGGTTCTGTCATTACTACTGGCCTAGATACTCAGCCCCAGCCTCAGCTCCTCTACAGAACACAGTCTGATGATGAAGGCTGCTGTTTTTCTATTACATAGAAGGGAGAGAAGAGGATCAATGACAATAAGAGAGGGAGACAGAGGTAATGTAACTCTATAGTGCTGTTTGTAGACCAGCCTGTACTTTTCCATACAATATGTGTATATGAGTAGCTTTTTGTGAAAGTGTGCATGTATGTGTACACCTGTGCATACCTGCGTGTGTGTTTGTGGTATCTGAGTGCTTGTGTGTGCGCATCCGTGTATGTCTGTTGTGCAGAGTGCTTGACCTTCAGGGAGACAAGGTTACATTCCAGGGCACAGCTGGTGAGAGGAGAAGTTGACAGGATGCTCCCTGAATTAATGATACGAGCCAAGGTCAAGTATATAGCTGATTATGCACCTCATATTATCCTGGCAGAGAGGGAGGGAGGGATGGAGGGAGGGAGGGAGGGAAGGAAGGAAGGAAGGAAGGGAAGGAAGGAAGGGAAGGGAAGGAAGGAGGGAGGGAGGGAGGGAGGGAGGGAGGGAGGGAGGGAGGGAGGGAGGGAGGGAGGGAGGGAGGGAGGGAGGGCAAAACACACTGGAGACCTGATTATGATTATGCACCAATGCCCCAGGTTGCGTCCCAAATTACACCCCATTTCCTATATAGTGCACTACAGCACTACAGGGCCCTGGTCAAAAATTAGTGCACTAAGTATAAAATAGGGTGTCATTTGGGACACAAGCCCCAGCCACATGACTCTCCTCCTTACAGCCTGGAGGAGCAGGAGAGACAGTGGATTGGTACTGGAAATGTTATGTAAGATGAAGATTAAAAAAAGGAAGGAATGCATTTCCACTGGCTGCATGTCTTTGCATAGCTGCCTTCCCCCTGAACGGGTGTGAAGCCCAGCCGAGTGTGAGGAGATCGGTCTTGGAGACAGAGCAACATCCTGAAAACATGTAATAATCAGGATGGGGCCGCTGTTAATTTGAGATGTTAGTGCAGTGGAGTGGGTAATGACATGGGAACCTGCTTCCTCCTCTCGCTCCCTCTCCCTCTCCCTCTCCCTCTCGCTCTCCCTCTCGCTCTCCCTCTCTTTGCCTGCTGCAGATTGGTATCTGTGGCTGGGCTCAGCTCACCCCCTCTCCCTTCTCCTATCCTCTCGCTCTCTGGAGTCACTTCTCCATGACAGCTTCTCACCAGGAGAAAATTGAAGAAGGAGGGGAGAGATGAAAGGTGCATATTACCCTGTTCATGTAAGTGATTGGCCCTTAGAAAAGTGTCATGAACATCAGACAGAGACAGACCAACTGAGAGACCGGTGGACAGAAGCAATCACACTGGGATTTTAAAGGTTTGACTTTATTTAATTTAATATGTTTCAATCATGTGCAGCTGATTAATGGCCAGATACAGCTTTTCTATGAGTGGAAAGTGCCTTACAGCATTGATGTTTTGAGGAGTATGAAGTAAAAAAGGTTGGTTTTATAATAGTGAGAATGTGTTTCTAGACCACTGTTGTAGGAGGTTGGGGAGGAAAAAGAAAAATGTTATGTTTTTTTGCTGTTCCCATGGAGAGTTACTCTGTTAGACAGAAGGAATGGATTCACACTCTCTTGACACCTCTAAATCAGGTTCCCACAGTGCCCCCTAGAGGCGATTCTAGAAACAGAAATAGTCTCCTGGTGGCAGGAAACTGTTGAAACACTTCAAAGAGAGGTGAGATATTGGGTTCAGATAGCTTCACCATCTTTAACAACAAATTCCTGAATGCTTTCTCTCTGTTTCTAATATATGAGATAGATATTGGATATATTCATATATTATTAACAGATATTTGACATCTACATGTGGGAACTCCTTCAAGAATGTTGGAAAAACATTCCAGGTGAAGCTGGTTGAGAGAATGCCAAGAGTGTGCAAAGCTGTCATCAAGGCAAAGGGTGGCTAATTTGAAGAATCTAAAATCTAAAATATATTTTTATTTGTTTAACACTGTTTTGGTTACTACATGATTCCATATGTGTTATTTCACAGTTTTGATGTCTTCACTATTATTCTAAAATGTAGAAAATAGTACAAAATAAAGAAAAATCTTTGAATGAGTAGGTGTGTCCAAACATTTGACTGGTACTGTATGTCTACATAACCACAATACATCCAGACATTAAGGTCCAGAGCATTCAAGATTATTTCAAGGTCTTGAATTAATTTCTGTATTGCAGTCAGTAGCAGGAATACAAAGACGCTTACCTGTAATCCCACTATAATTGATATCATCATAGAAATTATGCCACAATTTCATAGGAAACAACTAACTTCCATGTCAAACATTCCCTGTAAAGCTGTAATCAATCTGTGAATGTAGGTGCAAAGCCACATGGGCGACAAATCAGACTGGGAATACTCACAGGCATATTTAATCAGGCCCAGAGATGTCTCACCGCCCTGTGTTGTGTGCAGCTGTCCTCCTACGTGAGACAGGGCATCCTTCTCAGCATAGAGTAGAGCTCTGCAAACAGACAGCATACAGGAAATATGACTTCCTGTTACGTTCATTCTGTGAACATGCTGTATGCATGTTATGGTAGTCAGAATCCTAAAGCACTCAACTCAACATCCCTTCGCCATAACAAAGCCTCTCCTGGAAATGGTATAGTGTGTGTTTGGTGACAGGTTGGCGGAAAAAATATGTATATACTCTGCGCTGTGTCAGCACAATGGACAGAGCGCGCCGCGGTGTGTGTAGGGGACTATGGGAAGCCACAGGGTGGTTAGCTTGATGCCTTTGGGTTCCCATAAAAAGCGTGAAAAACGCTTCTCATCTCTCTTCTCTGTGGTAGGCTAAGTGAATAATATAATATGTCTCCGCCTGTAATATTTTATTGTGATTTATAAAGGTGGGGTTAAGTTTATCGTTGAAGCTACTTCAATCAACTCTGCCTCATGCTTCACCACTACCGAGTTAGGTAGCTTCTTAGCTAGCTGTAAAAAGCATTAGTGTTATTAGCTCGAAACAGCTAATCTCTGCCACGATGGGTATCAGAAATTGGCTTCGCCAAAGTACTCAAACAAAGGAGGAGAAGGAGAGTGATGAGCAGCAGCAGCATCAAGGAGGCTCTGTGTGCCCTGGACCCAGAGAGCCATGACTTTCTAGATGTGAAAAATGTGAAACCACTGCTGGATCTAAGCAAAACAGATTTGGTGTAAACTGAGTTTAGTGTGCTCGCCAGATTTTACCGACTGATATCTCCCACTCTGGCTCCCATGAGGACAAATGGACCCTACTTGATATCCTGCAATGATTCTCTGGACCTCTCTCTGCTATGCCGACCGTGCACTGAAACATGGCCAGACTTTTGGAGCATCCACAGCTACATGCTATAATAAATGTTCCACTTTGACAAACATGTTCAGTGAGCAAAAGAAGCATGTTACACCAGAGGAAAGCTCAACTAATCCAACGGGCATTTGAGGAGGATCTAACAAGACGATTTCGGGGAGAATGGAATGATCGATGACTCAGGAAGTTCCACAGAGAATCAAGGAGGCTGCAATTTGAAAATATAAGATTGAAACAATCTAGCTGTTTGTTTTTGTTTTTTATCAAAATCTTGCTTTAGTGTGTAGGGCGCTGTCCATGGTGCTGATAGAGCACAGCAGCGATTTCGTGCAATTGAACCTACATTATATTATGGTTTTCTTGGTAACCTATTTTTGTTGTTGTTGCTGTAAATGGAATTGTACGTATTGGAAACGTTGTTTATGGTAGGCTGGCATTGCTTAATTGATCACATGGGTCGAATTTGATTCACAGAAGTGCATTATGCCATATCACAACGTGTTGCTGAACTCTTGAGTGAGCAGCAGGATTTTCCATGGTTGAAGCGGGCCTGTATAGGCCTATTTATTTGGCAAGACAGCTGTTCATGGTTGCATCTCACCGTAGTAGGTTGTTGGCTATGTTTTGGTTATTTGGATCTCCATTCGCCTTTTGTTTACTACGTTTGTTTACTGTTAATGTAACAAGCCTAGATATACACTATATATAGAAAAGTATGTGGACATCCCTTCAAATTAGTGGATTCGGCTGTTTCAGCCAGACATGTTGCTGACAGGTGTATAAACGTGAGCATACATCC